>NW_007726353.1:546406-559405 GCF_000696425.1 Galeopterus variegatus | reverse complement strand
GGCCTGCGGAGCGGGGCAGGCGCGGGCCAGGCCCCCGGGCCCACTCCTTAAATCCCCCGACAGCCTTGGAGCCTGCAGACAATGTCCTCCCCGCTGTCCAGGTGAGCAAGCAGGTTCCGAGAGGTCGCTTCCCAGCGTTGCGTGAGGTTCAGAAGGTTCAGCTGCGGACCAGACTGACCCTGTCTCTGCCTCCATGGAACTTTGTCCTGGTGAAGGCGGCAGGCGCACACAAGAACCAAGTAAAGAAAGAAATGAACAGAAATAACACGGTGAATGACCGTGGCTGGGGGGGGAGGGGCAGGTAAATTAGACTGAGTGGTCACAGGAGGCGTCTTAAGTTAAGAGGTGTGTTTTAGCTGAAACCGAATGACCTGAAGGAACCAGCTCCAGGAAGCTCTGGGGGACAAGCGCTGTGGCAGAGGGAAAGGCAGGTGGGAAGGCCCCCCGTCCCAAGGCACACCATTGGCAAGTAGTAAACCTAAGACTGAAACTCAGGGCTGCCTGACTCCAAAGCCCAGAGGCGGAAGCCCCCCAAGGTCCCACCTGCCCAGCCTAGACAGATCCCCAGCTGCAACACAGGCAAGCCCTTAACAGAAATATCCGGACCCACCGGCACAGGAGCCTGTCCAGCTCCGCGCGGCCCACCCCACTGCTGGCTCCTGTGTGGTTCCACATGCCATTGATCAGGGACTGCCTTAGTGGGCTGTCCCATCCTCAGAGCCTTTTGGGATCTGGGGACTGCTGCTTCCCCCACTCCTGAGGAGGTAGGCGCAGGGCAGGGGGCAGCTGGAGGGGACCCACTACCTGCCCAGCCATAGCCAGGCTCCCAGGAATCCCTGGCCCAGGGAATCCCCAGAAACGCTTAATTAATTCTTGATTACTCACTGTCTCTGCAGCTGCCATTAACCACCTCCCCAGCCTGGGCCCAGTTAGGCCATGTAATTAAATTAGCACAAGAAGAACATTTCCAAGCGGGAGCAAGGTACTCCTGCTGGGCCTCCTAGAAGTTCTGGGGGGCTGATGAGGAAACCAAGGCTAGAGACACCAAGGGCAGCATCCAGGGTCACCCGACAGGGCTAGGACTGGGGCTCAAGTGTACGTCCCCAGAATTAGTTCTGGCCCCCTCATCCCACTTCTCTTGAGACCTCTACTCTCAGCACATATTTTAAACCTTAAATGTCTTTAAAACGACAAGAGATTTGCTGCTGTCCTTAATTAAATTTATGCCAATTCACTGAGCTTTTGGAGGGATGGATTTGGGACAGGGGAGGGGAGAAAGACCTGGATTTTCATGGGGTGGGAAGCAGAAGACAAGGGCTTTGCAGCCTGGAGGCTTTTCCCACCTCCAGGATCAAAGGGGTGGGGCAGGGGGAGATGGGGGCAGCATTCTTCTGGCAGAATACTGCATGGCAGGGGAGGAAAAGGGGGGGCATTAGAGGACTGAGGCTCTGTCCACAGGAGCTCACTTAAGTAAAAGGGGAGGTGGTGTATATGCACCGTAAGCCAAGGCCAAGGGGCTGGAGAATCTGGGCTCCCTGTTCAGAGTGAGGAAGCCCTAGCTGGAGTCTCTACTGCTATATCCCATCAGCCAGGCCTCCCTCCCTGCATCCTTCCCTCCCTCAATCCTGGGAGATGCTGGCTGACAGCCCGCCCTCCCCTCCAAACGCAGCTCCTTGTCACTTCAGAAAATCAGAAATAAGCCTTAGTGATTAGAGGGAGACGAGAGTGAGATGGGGCTTAGAGGCCCAGGCTCAGGGAGGTGTTAAGAGGCGAGTGGGACTCAGAGTATTAGGGGGCAGAGCTAATAGCTTCTCTGGCTCCCCTCCCCCAGGACTGCAGTACCCGGGAGGAGGGGAAGGGGAGGGGAGGGGGAAGGATGAGAAGATGGGGGAAGAAGAGCCAAAAGAAGGTATAGAAGGGGAAAAGGAGGTGAGGAAAGAGAGGAAGTGAAGGAGAGAGAGAGGAGCAAGGAGGGAGGGATGGAATTGAGGAAGAGGAGAGAGTGAGCCATGGAAGCAAAGGAGAGGTGAAAAGGGAAAGTAGATGAAGAAAAAGAAAAGTACAAATTAAATAAATAAAATTCCTACTTGGTTGAAAAAAATAATAATTTTAAAAAGATAAAACCCAGTGTTGATGAAAGTAGGGGGAAATGGAGACTGTTGGAAGTACAAACTGGCACAACCTTAGAGGTTCTGGAAGTGGCAAACAATTGGCAATAATAATCAAAATTTTAAATATGCATCCCCTGGGGTTAAACAATTCCAATTCTAGGTGTCTGTCCCACAGAAACACTGGCCTCTGTGCACAGCAATGTACGTCCAGAGGTGGTCACCGCAATGTGGCTTGTCATTGCTGAACATTGGAAACAACTAATGTCCATCAAGAAGGAGCTGATTAAATACATTATGGTGCATCCAGACCATGGAATACTATGTATCCAAGAAAAAGGAGGAGATAGATCACTGACTAGAAAGACGCAGAAGAGGCGAAGAGGGAAAGTAGATGAGGAGAAAGAGAAGTACAAGTTAAATAAATGTCATTGGTCAGTGAATACAGTAGGTCGTTAAACAATATGAATACTATGGTCCCAATTTGAAGATGTTAAAAAAATGAACACAACTATGATGGGGGCTGGCTGGTTAGCTCAGATGGTTAGAGCACAGTGTTATAACACCGAGGTCAAAGGTTTGGATCCCCATACTGGCCAGCTGCCAAAAAAACAAAACTATGTGGGGAGTGTGTGTAGATGTATAGAATCAAACACTGGGAAGAAAGAACCGCCAAATTACTGGCAGTGGGATTTATGGAGCAGGGAGCAGGAGGACTTAGCTTGTATTCTTTTGCATTATATCTTTATGAGTCTTTTCAAACCATGTGTTGGTTATGTACATTTAAGAACCGCAGATTTTTAAAGAGAGATGAGGAAGGAAGGGAGGTCAGGAGAAGCGTAGGAAGGAAGGCAATGAGGAGGTGCAGGGCAGGAGGGAGACTGGCTGGGACAGGAGTCGTGGTGCCTGAGGGGGCCGCAGGAGGGGGCTACCACCCAGGCAGTGCCCAGACACATTCCTTACCCCTGTCCCCACCACGGAAAATCTGGCTAAGGCCCGAGTAATTGAAGGCTAATTGGGTTTTAGGCTTGTTAATGCTCCTGTGAATGTTTGCACTGAGGAGAGCCAGTCGATCCGGATAAATGACTCCCCGTGGGACCCAACAGTGGGAAGAAACACAGAGGAATGGCCTTAGGGAGGATGAGTAGGAGGCAGAGTTCTTCATCCCGCTCCAGAGGCAGGGGTGGGGTAGGGCACAGGACTGCGCAGCAGAGATCTAGGAGCCCTTGCGCTTCTGTGGGGTGAGGGAAGTAGAAGGCAGGGGCTGGTCCAGGGCAATTCTAGGGCCAAGCCCTGGTGGGGCAAGATTCTGGCAGTCACCGGGGAGGAGATAGAAGGGAGGCGAGGATGGGTGACCCCAGCCAGAACTCTACACACTACAGGGAGGGAGGTCTGGTTTCCAAAAGGAGAAGTCTGACTACAGTGATAGGCGCTGGGGGCACAGGGCCTCTGCCTGCACCCGGAGAGCAGGTTATTTGGCTCACAAAGGGTCTGGGTCCTTTTTAGAGCTATTTCCTGGGCTGGGCTGAAGTGGACTCCTTCATACCCACATCCCATACCTCCCAAGCGCATGTCACAGCCCTCACTCCCAAATTCTCCACTGAGTCCTTGCTCGGGACCTACCCCCTGGGCCGGAGGGTCTCTGAGGCTCCCTCATCTCTGATCAGTGGGCGTGTGACTGTCAACCTTGTGGGAGGCTCCATGACATGTTGGCAGCAGAGAAGGGGCCAGAGGAATAGTGGCCTCTCTAGCTCCCCCTGAAGAGACCAAATGATGCCAGAGGAGGCACCCCAACAATGGAGAGTCAGGCTCAGGCAGCTAAGGAAGAAAGGGAGACTCTTAAGGAAAATGAAAAGGTTTTGTTTAGTGAAGCTGCTGCTTGGGGGAGCTCTGTGTGTGCTGTAGGGGCTAGAAGTCCCAACTCCCTAGAAACCCGCAGTGAGGGCCTTCCATGAGTAATTCCCACCCTTGATAATCCCCTCATCTCTTCTCTGGGGTCAGAAATACAGGATGTGCTTTTAAAGGATCAGCTGCACATTTGTTTCCTCCTCGTTCTGCTCCTCAGGCCTGACTCGGGGACTCAGACCCCTGTGACAAGGTAGGAAAACATTTAATGAGTTTGTATTCCCTGAGAGCACAGTGACTGACAGCTGCCCCAGGGGGTCACCTCTTCTTGCATCCTGGAAGAGGATGCAGCAGCTGCTGTGCTCGCTGTGTGTGTGTACATGTGAGTGCATGCCTGTGCCCCCTACATGTGCACCTGGGGTGGGGCTGCAGAGGGACTTGCCAGGAACACCCATCCTGTGAACAGAAGCTGCTAGGAGTGTTTGGGAAGAAGGGCTGAACTTGGGGGATTGCTGTCCCTTCTAGGTGGGATGTACCTCTGGCCAGAGCCTCAGGCCTCAGCCCTCCACTGACCTTCTCAGGTCACCCTCCACACACTCAACTCAGGCCAGGTTGGTGGGAGGGAGGCCTGAGGCTGCCCACAGTGGGGTTTGAAGGAATCGGGGGGCATGGTCGATGTGGAGGCCTGAGTCTGCATGGATAATGAGGCCAGGGACTGGTTTGTCGATAGCATTTAAGTACTTTTCTCCCATTTTCAGGTCTAACTGAATTATTTATTCATTTCTGGTCAATTGCTGGTAATGGCATTAACATTCGTCCATCAAAGGTAAGTAACAGAGTGGGAGTGGTTCCCCTCGACTGACCCCCACATCCCAAACTGACTCTCAAAGGTCAGTCCATCCAGTTCCCTGCCCTTGCTCTCAAGTTACCCTAGGACCCAGACCCAAATTCTCAGAGGCCCTGCATCTGGGACATTCTCTGTCCTCACAAGGCTTCAAGCCTAACGGGCTAGGGAGCCAGCCAGTGGGCGTCCTTCCCATCATTCACACGCACAGCCCATCGTTAAATTAGAATCCCAGTCCTCCCACAGTCAGGCAACACACAGGCTGTCTGGCCCCTTGGATAGCAAGCCAGCCTGCTAAGGGAAGGCCTGGAGGAATGGTGGGGTGGAGGGCCCAGGAATGCAGGCCGTGTAGATCGGGGCCTGCCTCTTCCCTCGTTCTAGAGGCCAGTCTGTCCCCTCAGACTCAGCTCTCACGGTAGGGTCCTTCCTCCCCACTCAGAGTAGGTTCTCCAATAAGAGCTCTGCTTCTCTCAGACCAGACTCTCGGGGGGCTGATCTGCCTCTGCCCACAGATTAAGCTCTCAGACCAGGGTTCTTTCTCTTTCCTTCATCAGCTCCCCAGAAAGAATCTGCCTCCCCTTTCAGGCCAGGATCCCAGACTGGGTCTCCAGGGCAGGACCTCCCTCCCCCTTCAGTCCATGGGGCTGCCTACACCTTTGAAGGAGCCTGAAGATTAATCTCCAGAGAAGGGACTGCCAGTCCTTATCCGGCATCTAGGTCGGAGCTCCTGAATCCAGGCCCTTCACTGAGCAACTTAATCATCTTCCATCCTGGAACCTGGGACTTAAAGAAGAAAGTGAAGGGTGAAACTTCCTGCAGAGATTGGGGAAGGGGTGTGCAAGGGGTTTATGAGGAGTGATCTGGGGAACCATGGCCTGTGAGGTGCAGCAGGACTGGCCAGAAGGAAAGGGTGAGCTTCTGTGCAGTCACAGCAGTGGCCTCAGCCAATCCCAAGCCTGGAGCTGGGATGGACTTTCACAGTTCTGGATTGACAGATTGACGTAATGGGGCCAGACCTTCATACTCCTGTATTAACCAGTCACCTGTGGCCTGCCCCTAATGAAGGGACAGAGTGTTGGGTGAAGCAGATGAGGACAATTCCTTGGGGAGGAACTCAACTGTGAGCTGTCAGCAGCCAACACTCCCAGCAGCTGCAGGAATGAGTGTCCCAGCCCTCAAGGGCCATCTGGGCAGCACAGCATCCACTCTGACTTTCTGGATAGTGTTGGTGGATGGGACCCACGGGATGGCTCAGTTCCTGGAGGTGTAGGCACTTAGGAAAGTTGGGGGGTGTGACTAGACAGGGCAGTGTGGGCACAGCAGGATGAGAAGTTTGGGGTTACATGAGGGCTGGGGCCATGTGGGGGACACAGCAGAGCAGGGTGGCTCAGGAAGACACCAGGGGACCAAAAGTCTGGAGGACAGAGGAGGTGGATGGGTCTTCCTCACACTGCTCCTGCTGGGCCCAGACAGCCCTAGTGGACGGGAAGAAGGCCCCCCCAGCATTGCCAGCTCCTCAGTCGCTAAGCAGGATTAGCCTCCTCTTCCTCAGGAGGAGGGGCTCCGCTCCTGCATCAGCCGCCAGCTCTGGCCCTAATCCACCTCGCTTTCTAATCCACCCACGACTTCCTTAGGCATTAGCGTTGGGCTCTCAGCTCCCTAAGCACCACCCTGAAGATGGGAGCCAGCCTCTGAAGGGAATTAGGCCAGCCTCAGAGGAGCCTCAGAGGATGGCTTGGCAGACAACTGGAGGGAGGCTGAGAACACCACCCACCCCTCAGCCTCTCGTCCTCTGCAGCCCACCCCCACCCCACATAGGGTCCAGCATCTCCTAGGGGTCCCTCCCAGCTTACTGCTAGAGCCAGACAATGATGGGGGGGCAGCCAAGAAGGGCTGAAGATCCCCACCCCTCAGGGGGCTACTGAGTCTAGGTGCCAGACAAGGATACAAGGGTAACTCACAGCCTGGCAAAGGCAGAGAGATAGGAGAGCTCAGGAGACTCCATGCCAGAAGAGAAACTGGAAGGTAAACTGAGGCCAGGTGTGTAGAGCTTTGAATACTAGCTGAGGGATCTGGACTTTACCTGGGAATAGTAAGGAGTTGTAGTGGGAAAGTGATGGGATTCAGACCAATTGCCTTGATACCTGCGAAGGACTTTTGGGGGGATAGGTAGAGACTGGGGTGACGAGGGTCTTGCTGTGATGCCAGTGAGAGGACACCTGCACAGAGTCACCCAGCACCGGCTCCCAGTGCAGCCAGGCAGCACAGCACCCCATGTGGCAGCAAGGACAGGTGCAGCCTCAGCCGGGTTGGGAGCTCCACGTGCACCTGTGGGGCAGCAGAGCTGAGGTGCCTTGGAGGAGGCAAGGTGTAGCGACAGCCCATTAGCTCTCAGCAGCTGCCCTCTGGGACCTCTTAATCATTCTACTATTAAAAATAGGTAGCAACAGCCTGGCTGCGGCACAGGACAGGAAGGAGTGGCCAGGAGGGCAGGACCTTCACCTGTCACAGGACACCCACTCCTGGGGGAGGGACACCTGTCAGCCCCACTTCAGGCCTTGAGAGTGAACTATTAGAGGGGCCTTGAGAGTGAACTGTTAGCATGGAGCTGAGAAGCGGGGAGGGGGTGCAAGTCCAGGGGGGCCCATGTGGCTTCCTGGGAAAGTCTGGCTGCTTTCTGTCCCCTTCATACCCACCCCTACCCATCTACCCCAGGCTAAGTTGTCTGCAGATATTGCTGGGGTGGTTATTAGTATTCATTAAACTAAGTATTTTTAAAATTCTCCTCACCCTAACCCTTGGGCTGGGCAGCTGTTGTTCACCTGTTTTTTTGAAAATGAGACAAATGAGGCTAAAAGGGAAGTCACTTTTCCTAGACCCACACAGCTGGCAACAGCACTGAAACCAGGGAAGCAGAGAGGAAGAACAAGCACTTACAATGCAGGAAGGCAGAGTTGCACCATAGTTACAGGTGTGACTATTGGAGTCTGATGGGTTGGGGTTCAAATCCGAGCTCTGCCTGCTTCTTTCTAGCTGGGCAACCTCCCCAAGCCACAAATTTCCCATCTGTGATTGAGTTAATAATGCCAACTCACAGGACCTCTACAGTGAGGACCCTGTAGGAGAATATACCTACAGGGTCCCAGTGGGGACTCTGGGGGAGATTGTTGCTTGCTGCCCAAAGCCACTCAGTGTACAGCAGAGGGGCAGGGACTGGTTCCCAGCTCTGTCTACTTTCAAAGCCCTCAGATGCTCCTTCTCAGAGCTGGTGGTAGGCAGCTGGGATCCCTAGACTTCAGAAGGGGTGGGCAGTAGGGCAGGCAAGTCAGGGTATTGAGCGGGCGATGAGATGTTAAGAGGCTGGGAGGTTCATCATGGCAGGTTCGTTAGGCCATCCCAGCAGGTCCCTTTCATTGGGCCTTGCTAATGAGCCTCCACTGGATTATCCGCTCCCACCTCCGCTCAGTTTACTCTGTCAAATCGAGTTTGCATTTTAAATGGGAATTTGACAAGACGGGCAATTTGTCTGCTGACGAGGTTAATGGGTGTTAGCCCTGCAGACTGGGGAGAGAGAACCCATGCCCCGGCAAGGTCTGGCCTCTGCTCAGATCAATGACCCCAGCTGCTGCTCCTCCCTCCTCTGCAGCCACTCTGGGCCTCCCTGTGTCCAAAGGCTGTCCCTGTGTCTAGCTTACCACCTCCAGGCAGTCTTCCCCAAAGCACCTTGGCCTGGGCCACCTTTACTACTAGTCAGGCTGGGTGATGTCCTCCTAGACCTGGAGTCAGGCTTCCTGAGAGCTGGGCCACGTTACCTCTCATGGAGCCTCCCCTCTCAGACCCAGGACTCTAGGGCAGTGCCAGATTCTCCTTCAGAGGTGGGCCCCCCTAGGGCTACATAGTGTCTCTTTCCTCACCCCTTCTCCCATATAGGACTTGGAATGGAGCCACAGGGGCTGGTGTTGCCATGTCCTGAGTTTCAGTGTTGGGATAGGGACAGGTTGGCAAGAAAAGTTTTCAAAACCATCACCTCCAAGCTTGGGGCACCATCTAGACCAAGCCCCAATGTTGGGGCTCAGGGGAGCTGAGAACCCTTCTGAGACTAACTGATGGGGCCACAGTTGGCCTCTCCCACATGGGATCCTTTTCAAGACTCTCCCCCACAAAGTCTGAGCAAGAATCCAGGTTTCTGGGACCCCAGCAAGAGCCCTGAGCTGGACCAAGCCAGGATGGGTGGAGCTGTGGAAGAAGATGCCTCGGCCTCCCCTCCTCCTGAGTGCTCAGCGCCTTAACGCCCTTCTCTGCCCTGGCTAATGTGCCACAATTACCTCCTAAGTGCCCAAACAAATGTGGCTGCTGGGGAAAGTGACACGGGCTCCAGGTGATGGATTCGTGCCATCGGGGAGCCAGGCAGAGCGGGCCCCGAGCGGGGGGGCAACACTAATATTGTATCAGCGTCGGCGCCGGCGCCACGAGCCGGTGATGAATATGTGTCACTTTACACGGCGCACACTCGGGGGCCTGGCTGCGCAGGCATGGAAAATAGAGTGTCTGGGATTAATGATATTGAAAATGATAGAGAGCAGATTGGAAATGGCTTCGCCCGCCCGACCCGCGGAAATGGAAACGTACCTCACAGCTATCTGCCCAGGCCTGGGCCCCCACCTGCCCCCACCCCCCACCTTCCACCAGCTGCAGAAGCCCACGATGAGGACCCTGAGTCTTGGCCCTCCCAGCAGCTCCTTAGGATGGCACATGTGGGGGTGGGTACACCTGTGAACAGAGACATAGGGCATCAGCTCTGACTGATCTTTAACCTTGGTCCCAGATGACCCTGAACCCAGCACCCAGTGAACCTTGACCTTGGCCACAGACCAAGCCCTGACCCCAATTCCAGCTGAACCCTGCCTCTCACCACAGATTGAGTCTGTGGAAGCCTGAGTTTCATGAGACCATGAGGGCTGGGGTAGTGTGCAGGGGTGAAGCCAGACCACATGGACCCCTCAGTGTAGCACATCCCACTGCCAAAGGGGAATTCAGAGCCCAGCTTGTCACTCCATGGTATGGACTCCTGAGCAAGTAAGCAAGTAAACAGGTATCTTCTCCACTGATGTCGTTCTGTGTTTATGTTAGTTTTTATGACTGTGTCTACACAACGTAAGTACATATTTGAAGGGTGTGTGTGTGTGTGTGCATGCGTGCATCTGTTCACAAATATACCTGAGTTTGTGGAGTTGTATCTGGCATGTGCAGGGATGTGGGTGACTGGGTTTGTCCCTTTGTGTGCCTTGGTGTGTGGAGGCATCTATGGGGGACTCTGCATGTCTGTGAGTGTGGCTTATCTTAGGTCACTCTGTGCCTGGAGATGAGTGTGCCTGTGGTGGGTACACATGTATCTGTGGGCAAATGTGTCTGTAAGGGTGTATGCATGTCTCCGCACATGGAGGGACTCTAGCGAGTGAGCTTAAGTTGAGAAAAACTCTTTTATGAGCCCTGACCTTGGTCATAGACTAAATTCCCAACATCAGGGCAAAATGCCTTTTTCTGTTTGAACAGAATCTATCACAGTGGGATTTCAACAAATTTGCCAGATGTACAGCAACCCTGAGACCATCAGCTCAGCCTCAATTTCCATCCCAACATCAGTTCCCATCCAAACCAAGATCACATCAACATCATTCCTTCATTCAACAAATACTTGAAGTCTCATGATGTAGCATGCACTGTCTCTCATGAATAGGACAAACATGGTCCCTGGCGTCATGGAAGGTACAGTCCCATCAGAGGAGTCAGACACTAAACAAGTAAACAGACAAGTAAACAAATGATGACAGTGTGTAAAAACTGCCACAAAATAACATTCAGAAGACTATGGTTGAGATTAATGAGGTGACCTGTACTTTGATGAGGTGGTCAGGGTCGGCTCATCCATGCAGTGACATGTAAGCTAAAGGATGAGGAGCCAGCCCTGTGGAAAGAGAACAGATAGTGCAAAGGCCCTGGGCAGATTCCACATCTTGTCAGGAGACAGAAGTCAGAGGAGAGACAAGAGGGAAGGGTGGGGCCAGAAGGGACTTGGGTTTACTTCTCAGTGAGATGTGGAGCCACTGGAGGGTTTAAGCAAGACAAGTGACATGATCAAATTGCGTTTTTAAATGATTGCTCTGCTTGGTGGAGGAATGATTGGAGATATTGAGAGCAGAAGCCTGGAAACCTCTCAGGGGGTTCTGGTATCAGCACCCAGCCCAGGGTCCACACCCTCCCAGCACTGACAGCAGCTTGCACACACCAGGGCCATCACTATACCAGCAGCAGTGATAGTGCCAGCTGGGCCTTCACTGAGTCCTTCCCAGCAGCATCTCGGGGACTTGGGTTTCCTGTCCACTCTCTCCTCAGTCCAGCCATTCTACCCCTGCCTGGTCCCTTCTTCTGCCTCACTCTTCATCCCACAGGGTACCTGGGAATACTCCTTCCCCAAGACTACATGAGTCTTCCCAGCCCTGCTCTCATCCAAAGAACCAGTCCTGAGAAAGCTAAGGGTGCCTGTGAGGATAGGAGCAAAGGAAGAAGCTTCAAACGGGTGGTGAGAAGCCCTGTCTCAGGAGAGAGCCCCCGCACCCAGAGCCCCAGTTCTGAAGGTAGAGGCACAGCTCCCAGGACAGCCCCACTCCCAATTGTGGGAGCTCTGGACACATCCTGCCAATGTCCCCACAGGGTCGTATCATACTGCATGGTAGAGGGCCCACCTCCTGGAAGGAGCGAACATCAGGAGTGTGGCTCACCACCTGCATGTGCTGGCACATGGGAGGCCCACGGGAAATGTGAGTGGGGGGGAAGGACTGCAGCAAGCCTCACACTGGGTGGAGGCAGAGCTGGGTGACCTGACTCCAACCCCAGGTTTAGTGCCCCCCCATCCCACCCAGGTGCCTGCAGGCCCTAGCAGGCAGGGTCCCTGTTGGCGGTGACCTATAATTTGGAGGAAGAGGAGGCTGAGCCCTCCCCAGGGCTGACTCTTTCTCCCTCTCTGCTTCAGTCTCCGTCTTCTGCTCGCTTGCTTTCTCTCTCAGTCTCTCTCAATCTCTTTGTCTCTCTGCTCCTTCCTCTCCCTCCTTCCCTGCCTCTCTCTCCCTCAGTCATTTGCAGAGCGGAGATGGCCTAGCCCATCTGGGAGCGAGAGCGCGGCCCGGTGACGACGGAGGCGCAGGTAATAGCCGAGTGGAGGAGAGAGACGTGGAAATTTATGACATTGAAAATGACTGAGAGAGAGTGTGTGTGTGTGAGTGTGTGAGAAGGAGAGGGCAGGAGGGGCGGGAAAGGGAGAGGGAGGGAGCGCGCGCGCGTAAACACACACACACACACACACACACACACACACACACACACACATACACGAGTCACAGCCCGACTCCTCCCTCCAAGGGAGACCAACCTTGTAGAGAGGAGAGGACATGGGGGAGGGGGAGGAGGCTGCCAGACCAGAGACAAAGGCAGACAGACAGACAGATGGTAGGACAGAGAGGGCAAGCAGAAGGAGGGGAGGGAGAGGAGCAGGTGGGACCAGGGGACAGAGCAAGGCTGAAAAGCACTGTGGGAGAGATGCCCGACTGTGGTGCCTGCTTGTCCCTGCTCTGGTCTGAGGGGAGGGGTGTCCCCATGGCATATGGTAGCATGATGGAGTCTGAGGTCTGAGCTGAAGATCATCTAAGGGATGAGGCCCAGAAAGGGCCAGACTTTCTCCAGGTTGCACAGCAGGTCAGTGGCCAAGTAGGGCCTGAACCCCGGACTCCTTCTTCCCAGCATGGGCTCTGTCTCCCACAGGTGCTGGGATGTGAGGAGCCAGGAAGAAGGACATGGACTAGATCTCATAACCACTCCCCAAGAGCTCTTCCTCTGGACCATGGAAGGCAGAGGAATAGCCAGAATGATCTCCCCACAGCCTCCTGTAGTCAGAGGAGAATCTGTTTCCTTGGGGTGCTAAGCCCATAATCCCTTAGCCCCAGGCACCCCCAGACCACCCAGGATGCTGTTGCTCTCTTTCTCTGGACGGGAGTAATCAGACATCCTTCAGAGAGCTGAGGCCCTCACCTCCACCATGGCCACCCCAGACCCAGCAGACTACCCTCTACCCCCCTCAGGCCCTCTCTACTCCCTCTTGGATCTAATGCTGCTGAATCCCCCCCCCCCCCCCCCCCCCCCCCCCCCCCC
>NW_007726353.1:510136-546250 GCF_000696425.1 Galeopterus variegatus | reverse complement strand
GACCCAGCAGACTACCCTCTACCCCCCTCAGGCCCTCTCTACTCCCTCTTGGATCTAATGCTGCTGAATCCCCCCCCCCCCCCTGGGTCCAATGCTGCCGGATCCCCCCCCCCCCACTCACCATACCTTAACCCAGGGCTCCATTCTTTACTCAGATCCCCTCCCTATCTGGGACTCAGTTTCTTCAACTGTAAAATGGGAATAATAACTCACCTATGCCCATCCTCTTTGACCTAGAGAATCAATACCAGCACTCAGAGGTAGACCTTGGTCTACCTGAATCTCAAGATTCTTCCCCATTGGAGAGTGTGGGACATCTTACCTCTAGAGATTTCAGTAGTTCTGGCTGACTTTGTGGGTGACGGTAGAGGAAACAGCACTCCAACCTTCCCCACATACACACTCAGCCATGTCCCAGGAAGACTGGTATATAAGGTACTCAAAAGGTAGAACCTTCCATGCCCAGGTACAGGAGAAGGTTGAAACCTAGACATGGGTAGGGCTTCACCAAGGCATACAACTGAGAAGATCTGAGCCAGGCTCTGGCCACACACCAGATCCCTTGTCCTGCCAGATGTAGGCAGAACTGGTGTCTTAGGGCCCTTAGATACCTTGCCCCCTACCCCAGCAGCTTGGGCCTGACTGAACAGGTGTCTAAGTTTCCCCAACTGGAAAGAAAAAGAGGTCAGTCCCTACTCCACAGTCCTGCCCCTTCTCCCTGCCAGCTTTCCACTGACACCCCATTCCTTCCCCAGTCTTCTCCCTCTCCTGCTCTGTAGCACTCTGCTGGAAAACTTTCTTGGCTTAACCTCTCCCAGCCCAGGGCATATGAAGAGGCTCTATAGTGTAGTGGTTGAAAGCCCAAGCTTTAGGGCCAGAAAAGCCCCACATCACAGCTCTGCCCCTTAGCTGGGTGACCTTGTGCCTTCATTTAACGTCTCTGAGCCTTATTTCCTCATCCTCATCTGGCAAATGGAGCTATAAATGCCTGGCTCTAGGATTGTTATGAGGATCACATAAAGTTCATGTGTGTAAAGTGACCAGCACAGAGGAGGTGCTGGGCAAATGCCAGCTGGTATCTGGCCCCCTGGTACCACATCTGTGTCTTAGCTTTCTGCGGCACTTAGAAGGGTGAGGTTGAAAGCTGAGGGTAGGGAGAGCAGGAAAAGCGGCAGCAGCAGCTTCAGGAGCCTCCTGCTCACTTAGAAGAGATGAAGCCAGAGCTACAGTAGGAGAGACTCAGGTCAGCCCTGAGAAGGACTTCCCGTTCTGAGAGCCTGGAGGAAGCCACATTTCAAAGGCCCCTCCTGGTCCAGTCTGTTTTGAGGCCAATATCCTCATCCTAGAGGCAGCTCCAAGGCAGCCGCAGCTGTCCTGTCTGGGGAACAGTGGGGGAGGTGAAGAGTTCACAGGGCTCAGGGGCTGTGGGCCGCAGGCCTCCCACCCAGCCCTGGTGCCCTGGCCTGGCCCATTGTGGCCGCATAAAAGGTGACGGATGGTTAATAGGGGAGATAACAGGATTCATAAGGGAAATTTATCGGTCACTCTGGTGGTATAAATATGTTTGTAGCGGACCAAGGGGAAATGAAGAAGCCCCAATAAATCACCCTGAAGCCACCAGCCACTAATAGGCGAGCGGCTGCGGGAACCCCAGCATTGGCGCTTGCAGACACCCCCTCTGGCTGCCTACTAATGGCATGGTGGGGCTGCAGACTCATGAGGCAGGACGCCTGGCCCAAGCCATGGCAAGAACAGGACCCCAGGGGCTGCCCCTGCCCACTGTGTGGTGTCCCTTCCACCCCACCCACATGGATCCAGGCTCAGCCAGACTGTAAGGGCTGAGGGGAAAAGGGCAGGGGTCCATGGGCCAGGTCTAGGAGGCTCCATGGTGCAGGAGTTAAAGAGCCTCTGGAGTCAGACCTGGCTTCAAAACTTGATGCTGCCACTTCCCAGTCCCTGTCTCTATTTGAGTTTCCTTGTCTGCAAAGTGACTGAGCAACCTCAGAAGGCTGTTGTGAGGAGGAAAGAGATAATCCACTATCTTAGTGCTTGGCACCGTGTAAATGTCAATAAATGACAGCTTCTTGTTCTTACCTTAGGCAAGGTCTTCCCCTCTTGGGGAAAGTGCTGTGCTGATGTGAGAACATTCATAGAAAATTGCATAGCATCCATGTCTCCACTGTATAGATAAGGAGCCTGAGGCTCAGAAGTTGAAGCTTGCCTGTGGCCGCACGGCTAGAAGAGAAAGGCTCTGTTTGATCCCCAAGCCCAGACTCTTCTCCCTGCTCCAGTATAATAGGCCCTACTCTTTCCTCCAAGTTTCTGGGGGTTCCCTGTCCCCACCCTCTCCAGAAGAAGCCAAGGATTTTAGAGACCCTGAAGCACTCAGGGCAACAGTCTGGAGCTCTGACAGTGACGTGCTGGTGTCCAGGATGGGCCTCAGCTCTCCCTCGCCCCTTCCCTCCTCGCCCCTGCTACCTCCCCGCCCCCTCCCCCGTGGTCCTGGCAGCAAGTGTTGGGCTCGGTTACCACGGCCTCTCCCCAGCACCTGGTTGACTGAAGCCCTCCCTTTGCTCTGCATGGGGAAACCATCTCTGGGCCTGCCCATCCTGCCGTCTTGGTCATGTTCTCTGTAGCCCAGCTCACACCTTCACTCACTCAGCACATACGTCTGCAGCTGTCTCCGCAGGGCCCAATACTGAGCACGATGGACGAGGCCCTGCTCTTATGGTGCTCACTGATGGACAAATCAGCTCTGAATCATCGAGTAGAATGGGCGAGTGCGGAGGCTAAGGCAGGCACAGATCTGGGGAGGCCCAGAATCAAAGAATGAGTAGGAACCAGGCAGGAACAGCTGGCAGAGGTGGGGGCTGGCGGCAGACAGGACTTCTTGAGCCCGTGGGGTCGGTTTCACCATTCCTCTCTCAATGCCAGAGAGACACACACAGACATCCTCACGTCAGGTTCCATCCTCACTTTGTCCCTGTTCCTCACCCCCTCCTCGCTTTTCTCATGGTCATGCTGTCCAGTCCCTCATCGCTGTCATTTTTTTTTTTTGGCTGGCGGCATCTTGTCATTCCTCACCTCCACACTGGCCAGTGCTGCAGCCTGAGCCCCAGTTTCCTGCCAGGACGGCCCAGCCCCCCTGCAAACCACCCGCTCACTCTCTCCCTGCCGGAGCCCCCCAGCTCTATCCCCAAATCCCCTCCCAGGGGCCTCCTTCCTAGTGGCACGGTCAGCAGTTCAGAGGGCTTGGCTCTTTACACAGACTTCAAGGGGAGGAGGAACCGGGCCTCCGAGGTCTGAGGACTCCACCTCTCCCCGCCCCGCGCTGGGGAGAAGAGGGACAGAGCCGCCTTGCCCCTGCCTGGTTCTCCCCGTGTCTCGCTAGGTCTCGCCTCCTCTTCCTGTCCCGCTGTCCGTCTGTCCCTGCCTCTGCCGCCTCTGGCCGGCTCTTCCTCTCGGTCTCTCTCCCTCCCGGTCTCGGGCTCCGTTTCTCCGTCTCTCTCCCTCCCGGGGCCCCTCCCCAGCCGGGCGGGGGAACTCGCTCCGTAAATAGGCGGATGGCCCCGGGCGCTCCGGGCGCAGACACTCGTTTTTAGAGCCGGTAATTGACTCCTTTCAGTTGATAATTCATGGCTTGCATATGCGCTCTAATGCGGGCGCCCGGGGAGGCGCGGCGGGCGGGGCGCGGAGCGAGCGGGAGGCCGCCTGGGGCCGGGTTCCGTCCGGGCCGTCTGTCCGCCCGTGTCGCGGGAGGAGTGGCCGTCCCCGGCCGGATCCGTCTGCCCGGCCCCACGAGACCGCGCGGGGCGGCGGAATGTGAGTGCGCTGAGTGAGATGGGCAGGCCGGGACAGTCCCCGGGCCGGCGCGGGGCGAGGGGGCCCTTCCTCGTGCAGCCAGAGGGGAAACTGAGGCTCAGAATCCCGAAGCCCTCCTTCCTCAGGCCCAGTCTTTGTAGAACCGCCCCTCATCCCGGGAATTTTCCTGTTTCTGGGCTAAATTTCTCCGTTGAAGTGGCCTTCCCTGTTGCTCGCACAGGCACCCCCATGAGGGGCGGGCTCTTTCTTGTGAATATCTGGGCACAGACACCCAGACCTGAGCTGGCCTCTCTCCCAGGCTGGGGAGAAGGAACCCAAGTCCCTCCCACCTGCCCCTTCACCTCCTGTGGGTCCCTCTCTTCCTGAGTCTGTGGCAAATGTGATCTTTATTCCCATATTACAGATGAAGAAACTGAGGCTTAGAAAAGCTGAGATACTTGCCCAAGGTCACAGAGGAGGCAGAGCCAGGACCTGGACATGTATGTGTCCAGGTCAAGCCATCCGTGGTGGAAATAATGGGAGTGAGAAGGGGAGGAGGAGATGATGCCCTGTCCCAGGAGGTTCCATGTGCACCCAACACATGAACCTCAGAGAGGCCCCGCAGGGAGGAGCTCTGAGAAAGCAAATGACCTGTCCACAGTCACACAGACCAGGGAGTGAGTTCAGATGAAGATGGTGCTGGCAGGTAGTGGGTCAAGAGTCAGAGGTTAGGGATCATCACTGGAGCTGGAGCTGGGGTTGGGGAGGAAGGAGGTTGCTGACCCCAAACATCAACTCAAGAGATACTAGAGAAAGCCCAGCCTGAAGGGAAGTCTGCCCCCAGGACAGGGCTTCCCATTTACTCAGCCCCTTGAGCTGGCATCTGCCATCCCCTTTCCCCAGGCTAATTTCATCCAAAACTAGAATCGTCTATCTTAAAATCTGCAAATATTTAACCCAAAGCACCTGGCTTATTCCTGCATCCCCCTATTTCTGTCCCTCCATCCTCTAGTTTTCTCATCTGCACAGTGAAGTTTGGACAGAGGATCTGACTGTGAAGTACAGGTGACAGTGGGTCTGAGGGCGGAGGCAAGGGTTACCTGGGCTGTGTGAAGCTCAATGCTGCCCCCTGGTGCCCAGGCTGTCGAAGGCCGCAGTGGGATGCAGGGACAGAAGAGCCCCTTACACCTCCATTTTATTGGGGAGGGAGGACAGGGCACCAGCCCTATTAACCTGTCTGAAGGGAAACATGAGGCTCCTTCTCCAGCAGAGGTCTCAGACTCTGTGGTAGAGTTGGAGAGAGGGGGAAGCCACACTAAGGTCATCAATAGCCCTATCCAGTCTCACCTGGACACCCCAAATGGTTCCTTCTGTGGTAGGCAGTCAGGGCCACAGATCCCTCTGGTGGAACTCCTGGGATCTTTGTCTTAGCGAAATTCTTTTAACTCAGGCCTTTTTCTGCCTGAAATTTTACCATTTGTGTTCAGAGGAGGTACTCAGCAAATGTAGGATAGATGGAGGGAGGGATTCCATTCCTTTGCATTGAGATATTATCTCCAGAAGGTCTGTGCTATCAAGCACAGGGAGCAGTGAGTTCACTAGTTTGCCTAGGTGACTGGAAGTAGGGCCACAACGAGGAATGGGATAGAAGGGGAAGTTCCAATAGGGGCAAGATCTCAAGAGAGTTCAGATGAAGGGAAGATGGCGGAAGGGGGTTGGAGGGATCAAGGAAGGCTTCCTGGAGGACGTGGCATTTGACACAGGGCTTGAAGGACAGCAAAGGTATTCGGGTGGAGGGAACAGTATGAACAGAGGCACAGAAGCAGAAGTGTAAGAAGAGGCACACTCGTGCTAACAAGAAGACTCCAGATTGAGGGAACAGAGGAAAGCAGTACTATGGCAAAGCCATGGCAGAGGAGGCTATGGAGGATCCTGGGAAGTGCTGAATGTCAGGCCAAGGAACTAGCACTCTGTGGGGAAATGACTGGACTGTGAGCCAGGGGTCTTCTCTGGGTTACACTCTCTTGGCCTTGCTCTCTGGAACTTTCTCCAAACATCAGTGGGAGCCATGGGAAGTTCTCGATCAAAGCAGTATCTAGAATTGCAGCTCACAGAAAGTCCAGTGGCAGGTACCATGGACCTTATCAAATCTAACCCCCTCAATTTGCAGATGGGAAAACTGAGGTCCAGAGAGGGGAGGTGACTTCCCAGCATCACACAGCAAGCCAGTGACAGAGCCAGGACTTGGACCCAAGTCATCAGCCTCTCAGTTTGGGGTTCTTTCCCCTTTGCTGCAGTCTGGGGTAGCATATGGGTGACTGAACTGGAGGAGAGCAACTGGAGGAGGAAGGCCACCAGGAGACACAGCCCCACCCAGACCAGAGATCACAAGACTGGCCAGCCAGAAAATGTTTATTGAGCCCCTTCCCCTGCTCCCCATCTTAGGCCGATCTGGGGAGTCCATGTATTGAGCACTTACACAGGGGGGCCACAAATGATAGGAACACTGGGGTCCCTACAGGATGAGACATGAGGCAGACATGGTATTTATGAGAAGGAAGAGGCACCAGGGCCAGACCTGGGTGAGGGTCTAGAAAGCCCTCCAGGAGAAGAAGAGGCCTGTCAGTTGGGTGCCTTCTGGTTCTTGACCAATGTATCCACCTCCTTCATCAATCGGAGACACAGCTCCTCTTCCCATGGCAAAGCGATGCACTGCACAGCCACTGGCAGTCCCACAGACCCTCTCGCCCCCTGCGGGGAAAGAGGATCTGGGAACTCAGAGCCTGCTTCTGGCTCACAGGATCCTTGCCCAGCCCTCCTCACCACCCATGTACCAAGGGCCTATGTACCAAGAGCTGGCCTAAGTTATGCCTTAGTCCACATGTTTCATCTGCAATCTATACTAAGGTAAAGATGTCCTGGATCTCAGAGTTCCAGGCTTCCTCAGCTCTCAGTGAAACCTGAAAAGACTGTTCTAGTTTTATTTGTCTATAGTTCTCTAGGGTTAAGATGCAGAATCAGAATGCTGACTATAATGAAGAAATATAAAACCAAGCAACCACCCAATGTTCACAGCAAGGGAAAAAGAATGTACAAATCCCTGATCCAGAGCCTGGTTACACTTCTGTAGTGAAAGTGTTGCCTTGACCCCAAACACAGGCCTGGGAAAATGGAGGCTGAGCCCAAGTCCCTGTCATGAAATGCAAACATACTTGTAGGAATTCAAACATGTTTTCATTGCTTTATGATGATGATATCATATAAGCCCTTATTTGCCTTTGTGTCTGAAGCCAGATCACCTGGCTTCAAGTCCTGGCTCCTCCATTTC
Source organism: Galeopterus variegatus (assembly GCF_000696425.1). Classification (NCBI taxonomy): domain Eukaryota; kingdom Metazoa; phylum Chordata; class Mammalia; order Dermoptera; family Cynocephalidae; genus Galeopterus; species Galeopterus variegatus. Next base: position 539,121 of record NW_007726353.1, on the reverse strand, counting down.
AACTGGTTGTGTGGCTTTAGTCCAGTCCCTTAATCTGTCTGTCCCTCTCCTTCAACTGTAAAACCTCACAGGACAGTTAGGGGACTTAATGATTTAATGTATATACAGCACTTTTAGACAGCTTCTGGAACAGAGTAAGAGCTCAAAACACATGAGATAGTATCATTATTGTTATTTTTTCAGAATTCAGGTCAGCAGTTCCACTGGGTAACTCTAGCACTAAAATCAATTTCCAGAAAAAGTAAGTCACTTAATATCTGACTCAGATACATGCATACTTTTCAGAGTCAGTCTCTTTCTCTCTACCTCTCTCTCTCTCTCTCTCACCAAAGTTGTGGATGTAATTTTAGACCCTGCAGCTAAATAGGCTCATGGTAATATTCTCTTTTATAACACCACCTCTGAATTAGTAATAGCATATATTGAACACTTCCTGCACACAAGGCCTATGCTAACCGCTTTACTCTCTTTTTCAATTTAATTAACCTTTAGCTCAACCACGCAAGGTAAATGTTTTTATTCCCATTTTCATGATGAAGAAGCTGAGGCCCTGATGTCCAATCCAGGTACACATGGTAAGCTCCTAAGCAGAGGCTTTTGCCCTCCTCCTCCCTCCCTGCCTCTGGAATCCACTTTCCCTACAGAAGTGCCAAGAAGACCACTGGTTTTGCAAAGTTTTCTCCCCTGACAAAGACGGGGCTGGTCAAATGGTGTATGGGTGAAGCTGCAGCTGAAGTGATAAAGGATAAACGCTAGGAATGACCGGCCCCACCCCACCCTCACCACCACTGTCACCCCACAGGTCCCAGCCCAATCGAATCAAGGTTTGTGCCCCTGGGGGAGAGGCATGGAAAAAGAAACTGACCTCCTTGAAATTTTTGTCAGAACTATCTCCATAGTATCCCTTGTAGAAGGCCAGTTCCTCCTCATCCTGGAGGGTCACGGTGGTGACGGGCACTACGCCCACGGGGAAGTTCAGGAGGTTGTACAGGCCCATGTAGGAGGCACTTTCTGCAGGAAGATCCAGATAAGCCCAGGAAATCATCAGCGCCGAGAAGACTTAGGTGGGGAAGAATGTGGGCGGGCGCGCCCTCCCGGTCCTTCTCGGAACTGCCTCCCTCTGGGCTCGGACTAGCTGGTTGGGTGCCAGAAGGCGTCCCGACAAGGGCCTCACGCTCTCCCCAAGGTGGGGAGGAGGGGAGAGTCGGCACTGTGCAAGCCTTACTCAGTGCCAAGCCCTGTGCTGGCCTCTCTACATTGCTGGTTCCTCAAATCCTCTCCACACCTGTGAGGAAGGAATTACTATTCCCTGTGTATAAATTAGGAAATCAATGGGGCAGACCCATGAGGTGGCTTTTCCAAGGCTACACAGCTAGTGGGTGGCGGAGGACTCAGCCCATGCCCTCTTGTGTACCGAACCCCAAGATGACGAGGGTGTGCAGTGCAACCCTGAGTTGAAGACAGAGCTCCTGTGCAGCAGTTGCCTGTGTGCAGGGAGAGCCAGGTGTGGGATGTGCCTTTGGCCCACTACTGTGGGGGGACCTAGGAGGACATGTTTGAAAGGAGAGCTGTCAGGTGAGAGGAGTCCAGGCTTGGGGTTGGAACTGGGTTTCATCCTGCATTGAGCAGCACCCCCAAGGCCAGGACCTGTGCATGGGACCCAGGGATGCCCTGGACTTTGCCCTGTCCTGAGCCTGCATTTCAGGTGGGCTGGGCTGGAGACACCTTTTGAAGTGGGGGCAGCAGACAGCATGTTAAGAGTAAATGGATATGCTAAGTGAAAGAAGCCAAACACAAAAGCCTCATGCCTTTTGATTCCATGTATATGAAATTCCAGAAAAGGCAAAACTATAGTGATAGAAAGCAGATCAGCAGTTGGTAGAGGCAGGGGTAGAGTGAACTGCAAAGGGACATGAAGGAAATTTGGGGGCGTGGAAATATATATTCTATAAGTTCTTAAAATATATTCTATATTTTGATTATTGTGGTGGTTGTACAACTGTGTACATTTGTCAAAATTCATCAAATTACTTAAAATCAGTAAATTTTATTGCATGAAACCATATTTCAATAAAGTTCATTTTAAAAGTGAATGGAAATTGGGAGTGACTGCTAACAGGTACAAGGTTTCTTTTGGGGGTAATGGAAATGTTCTGGTAGTAGTTGCATGACATTCTGAAATACTAAAAACCACTGAAATGCATACTTTAAAACAGTAAACTTATGGTATCTGGCTTTTATCCCAATTTAAGAAACTTTTTAAAAAGTAGATGGATGGGCCGGCCCGTGGCTCACTCGGGAGAGTGCGGTGCTGATAACACCAAGGCCCCGGGTTCAGATCTCATATAGGGATGGCCGGTTCGCTCACTGGGTGAGCGTGGTGCTGACAACACCAAGTCAAGGGTTAAGATCCCCTTACCGGTCATCTTTTTAAAATAAATAAATAAATAAAAAATAAAAAATAAAAAGTAGATGGAGATAGAGGCCAAGATCACAGAGGCTGTGGAAGGACCCCACCAGGACCCAATCCCTCTCACCTGGTGCCAAGGCAGGATAGCCTATACAGAAAGCAGGGTCCAGAGATGGCGCCAGCAGCACATCCAGGTCCAGGGACCTCCACTTGGCTATGAATTCTTGCTGATATTCCTGCAGGGACAGTAAGGGTTGAAAGGGGTAGGACCACCAGTAGTCATTGTTTGCCAGACAAGGACAGGTGCTGCCAGGCATTGTTGGGTTAGACACCAGGAAGAATTTTCAGGCTATGAGCTTCAGAATGAGATACGTGGGGAGGATCAGGTTTTCCCATGGGCCAAGGCGAAGGGATGGGAAGGGGAATCTCAGGTTACAATGATTTTGAGACAATATTATAACCCTAGCTTCAGGGAGATGGACTAGATTAACTTCTTAGGTCACCAAGCCTCCCCATCCAGGTCCAGCTGGGCCTCCTCTGCAAGCCAGACCAGAGCTCTGCCCCCTTCTGGCCACTTAGATCACCACCCAGGTCTCTGCTGCCCCAGTTCCAGCAGCCCCTTGAGGTCTTCCCAGGCACGCATCACCTCCACAGCTGCCTGCTGCTCCCATAGTCTCTTGGGTGTCCTGGGGGAATGAAGAAGACTCTGAGAAGTTCAAAAGTCAGCATGGAAGGGTCTCCTTTTACACATGACATCCAAGAGGCAGGGTCTGGCCTCAATGCAGGCTGCAAATCAGCTGATGGGCTGGGAATGGCCCTATGTCTTGTCATCTGGCCCAGACACCTTGTCTGCCCAGGATTCTCAAGAGCGTACATCCTCTGGTCAACCCCCACTGCACCAGGCATGGGAACTAATGGGCTTCTCCAAAAGTCACAGGCTCTTTTCCCTAGCCTGTGAGGCACCCGGTTTGTCCTCAGACCACTCCAACTCAATTCCAACCAGCACCTCAACTCTAACCCCCACCAGGCCAAGCCCAACAGCAAACCCAAACCCAATCCACAATCCTTTCCCATCCTCATCTCTAACCCTAACTCTGGCCCCACCCCAATTCCAATCTTAATCCCATCCCTGAATCCAAATCTATCTTCACCCCCAACCTTAACCCCAACCCCAATTCAAACCAACTCCAACCCCAGCCTGTCTTAAGCTCCTTAAATTCAACCCCAGCCAAAACCTCACTTCAACTTCAGCCCCATCCTTTACCTCAACCTAACCCTAATTCTAACTTTAACTCAGATCTTAACTTCAAATCAAATCCCAGCCCTAAACCAGCCCCAATCCCTACACCAATCAAAAGTCTAAATTTAACCCTAATGTCAGGCATGATCCTAAAATGCTAATTAGATCCCAAAATCTAAATAGCTCTCCCCCCATGATGTTGCCAACTCTAGCCATATGCCCTTCACTCAATTCCCACCTCCCCATGGACAACCTTTGTGGGCAGGAGCTGGACCTGCAGAGACTCACTCACCCCACTCCACGAACCTCTTCAAAACTCTGGCCAGCTCGGGGATCCTAGAAGAGGGATGAGAGGGGAGACATCTTGAGAAACCACAGGGAAACAGCCAGCCTGCCTGGGACCGAGGCCAGGAAGAGCAACGCTGCTCAGCACACTGAGTGGAGCCCTCTACTCCTCATCAAGCCCCCACCCTCCACCGAGCCCTGAGCGCCCTCTCTAAATCCCCTTCCCTTTCTCTGAGATGCCTTCCCCCTCTCTGAGCCTCCTCTCTGGAGCACCCTCCCCTCTCTGAGAGCACCCCTTTCCTTTAGCCTCATCCCCTTCTCTATTTCTTTTTGAAATATTCTTTTTGAACCCCTCTCTGAGCCACCACTATTCTCTGGGCCTCATCCTCCTGTCTGACCCCCCCACACACACACTCCCTCCGTGAGCCCCCTCCCCTTTCTGAGCCCCTTCTCCTCTCTGGGATCACTGCCCCTCTGAATCCCTTCCCGCTTGGGGCCCACACTCACTGTGTACTTCAGGATCCAGGCCAAGAAACACTTGAGTAGATCTGGCAGGCGGAGCTGGTTGACTAAACCCTTTATGCTGGGATCCACAATGTCCCCCTCTCTAAGGAACCAGTCACATATCTTGTCAGGTACAGCTTTCAGCCATTGGTCTTTCCCCATACCCACCCAACGCCCCCTCCAGAGGCAAGCCACAGAGGGAGGTGAGACCCCAAGAAATACTTCTGCCCCCACCACCATCCCTGGAACATGTGCATCTTAAGGATGGGGCCTGAGTGGGTGACTTGCTGCATATGGTCACACTGTTAGCCAGAGGCATCTCAGCCCAGCCCCCAGTACCCCTCCTAAGGCTTAGGTTGGCTCCAGCTCCCTCCATCACCCTGTTTCCTCCAGGCCCACCCCCAAGTCCCAACAGACGTACAGCTTCTGCAGAAGGGTGGCCCCTCCATCAGCAAACAGACCCCCAGTGTACAGGTGTTCGAAGGCGTACTCTATATGGGGGATGGAGAAGGGGATGACCTGGGGAGACAGAAGCCAAGTCAGGGCCTGGAACTCCTCCCTGCCTGCCCTGTTCTCTCTCTCTATCCCCCAGAATTTAAACAGGGGATACCACATCACCTGTTCATCTCCAGCCACCTCACCTCCTGAGCATGGCACGGGAGGCCTGTGTGGCCAGCCCCTCTCCAGCCATGCCACCCCTCACCCTCACAAAGCAGATGTGACAGCCAGCATGCCAAGCACTTTACATATGTGAGCTCATTTAATCTTCATGGCCACCCATGTGGCAGAAAACTAAGGCTCAGGGGGGTTAAGAGACTGGGACAAGATCGCATAGTAGGTGTGTGTTCAACCAGCAATTCTCAAAGGAGAGGTGAGGCCACAACAAACCACTGGGGACAGGGGAGGTGGAGGTGAGACTGGGGGGGGAATTTAGAAGACAGAGAGCTCCTTACAGCCATTTGATGGAGGCCACAGAGACCCAGGCTTACGGAACTACAGTAATGAGTCCCTGAATCTCCACCACTGAGGGGGTAAGCCATAAAATCTTTTTTTTTTTCCCTTTTTGTCTTTTTTCATGACTGGCAATGGGATCGCAACCCTCGGTGTTGCGCCCGCACCTCGCTCAGCCAGTGAGCGGGAACCGGTCTGTATGTGGGATCCGAACCCTCAGCGGGAGCGCCGCCGCGCTCCCAAGCGGCGCACTGTAGCAGTGCGCCACCGGGCCAGCCCCTATAAAATCTTGATGCCTTCCTTACACAGTGGGGCTCACCTGCCCTCAACTCCACCCTACCAGTCTTCTCTAGGAAGCTTAGGAGAAACACAATTATCTCAGCAGCCCAAACTCAGACAGAGCCTCCTTTCTCTCCAAGGATGGCCCAGCCCAGCATCTTGTCACGGGTCTAGCCTCTCTCCCCACCAAGGCTTGGTAAGCCTACCTGGTGTCCTGCATCCTGAAGTAGCCTGCAGGTAAGCTGCACAGCCCTGGCCATGCTAGGGGATGGCTGGGTGTAGCCATCTGATTCATAGTAGCCGATTCGAAGGGGCCGGTTACTGGAGTACACCTGGGGACACAAGGGGCTGCGTGGGGCTCAGAAGGGAGATTGGGCTAGAAACAAGGAGGCCTCACTCCAGGAGCCAGACTTGTAGAGCAGGGCCTTGGGTCATGGCTGTCCTAACCCAGGGGGTAATCCATAGGGACTCTCCAAGAGCCCCTAGGAGCCTCCCTATATACTCTCCAGGTTCTAGGTGCTCTGGGGAAAACTCTGAAAGAATGAGAAGTAGATGGGGAGATGGGTGCTTTGGTGGATAGAATAGACAGGTAGATACAGGGTAGATAGATTTATGAGTGGATGCAGGTATGAGATGATAGATGGGTGGTGGGCAGAGGATTGAATGTATACATGGGTAGGTGGATAATGGATGGTTGGAATTGAGTGGGTGGGCAGGTGAGGAAGAAGATGAATAGACACAAATATCTTTAAGCCGAAGAACTGTCAGGAGAGGATGAGGATGGAGAGATCTATAGGGGCAAAAACTGAATGACAATGATCACATATGATAATGCTGGGGTGGGTGGAGGGAATCTGATGAACAGACATTGGCTGAATGATAGACAGAGACTCTGCCCTGCGGAGAGGGTTCTGGAGTCAGACAGGGCCAGGTTCAAAGCCCAGCTCCGCCAGTTACTAGCTACATGATCACAGGCAAGTCATTTCACCTCCCCTCAGTTTCCTTACCTACCTGTAAGTGGAAAGAGTGATGCTCGTTCTACAGAGTGAGTGTTAGAATGAAGTAAAGAGCCCTGCAGAGTTGGTACCAACCAATGTTGCTGAATGAATTAATGAATAAATGAAATCTGCCAGAGCTGGAAGGGCTTACAGCAATCTTCTGGTCTAACCTCTTTATTGTATTGATGGGGAAGGTGAGGCCTAGAGAAGAGTTGTGACTTGGCCAGGGTTACCTAGAGGGTTAAAAGCCCAGCGTAACTAAACACCAGACTCTCTGAACCACACCCCCTGAGTATTCTACTTGCTTGTATTGGGTAGATGATGTTGAAGTCCCTATTTGGGGGCAATTACAGCTATTGCTCCAGCTAGCCACAAGGCCATAGCAACTGGCACCAAGCAGGGATGGCAAACAATAGCACTGAGCATGTGGGCTTCTTGCTGACTGCACCCGGGGGTGGGAGAGGAGGTCTTCACAGGGGATGGTCAGTGAGGAATGATGGGAGGGGAGGGAAGGAGCCTCCCAGGGCTGCTCCCCAATCTGACTCACCTCTTCCCTGAAGGGTATGGGGGGCACAGTGGGGTCCAGCCAGTGCATGTCTTCACTCAGCAGGGCTCGCAGGCACAAAGCCAGACTCTCCACGTCCCTGGCCAGGGGACCAGCCACTGTCGTTACTACACAGAGAGGAGGGGAGGGAGGCACACACTTCTCATTCTTTCTGCTCTGGGGATTCCTACTGCCTGGCTCAGAGAATGGGGCTCAGGCCACGATCAGGGCCAAAGGAAGAAGGCCCACTCCCGTCCTGGGTCACGGGCTGAAGACAGATGGGACTGGTAGACCGGCCACAGCAACTTCAGTGCCTGATGGGAAAGTCTCTGGGGCAGAGCATCAAGATACCAGTTGGAGAGATTAAAGCCAGATAGCAGGAAGCCCTTCTCAATAGAGCAGAGTCACTGGGCTGGGGAGGCCAGCTGGGAGCTATGCAGTCCCCTCTCTGAGATACCTTCATCACCTGTGGGACTGATCTGTCTGGAGACACGAGCTAAGTGAAAAATCCTTGGGAGAAAGGCTGGCAGGTGTGTCTCTGAATGGGTGTGGCCACAGGCACAGACAGGGGCTTACCTGATTTCTTCCCCTTGATGGCAGTGGCGACTCCAGAGTAACTGCAAAACCCCACCCACCCAGAGCCCAGCTCAGCATCTGAAGGGAGGGTATGGGTGCCAAGAGGCTTGAGCACCCAGCCAGTGTGCTCCTCCAGGCCCCAGCATGCAGAAATAGAAGCTGCTTCAACCTTTCCATGACTCTCTGCTGCCCTCAGCATAAAGTCTGATCTCTTTGACTGCCCTTCGAAGTTCTAAAGGATCAACTCTCCATAGCTTCTACTTTTATCCCTTCTACACATGCATGTTGCTTTGGGCAAAGTAAGCTGCCCACAGCCTTGCAGACTTCTAGACTCCACACCATCTCTGCACGTCCAAGGTCAAATGCTGCCTCTTCCAGGAATCCTTCCCTTTCCTTTCCCTGCCTCTGAAAGTCTAAAGTGTAGGCTTTTAATAAATCTCTGTTGAAGAAAATGTCAGCTTCACTTTGTGAGTTCCCACAAGCTTTGACCCTTCCATAGAGCCCTGATCACTTTCTGACTAAACCATTTTGGCGTCTAAGAGCACAACAGGGACGGAGGCTGGGTCTGAGAGTGCTCTGTGTCCCCAGTACAGGTGCCACAGACTGGGTGCTCAGAGTAGGGTTGAAAGATGAATGGATAGATGCATTCATGCATGGATGCACAGATGGATAGAAAAATTAATAGAAATATGAATGGATATATGGTGGACAGGCGGATGGATACAAATGTGGATTGATGGATGGATAGATGAGTAGGTAGATGGGAAGATGGATAGATGGATGGATGGATGAATGAATGAATGAAGAATGTATGTAAGTTTTTCAAAGGCTGGAATATTTGTCTGTTTTGTTCACTGATGTATCCCAAGTAGCTAGTACAGTGTCTGGCACAGAGTAAACACTCAATAAAAATTTGCTAAATAAATTAATTAGTAGATGAATAGTGAAATTGATTGATAGAGACTGAGATGATGACTGCATGGGTGGTTGAATGAATGAAGAATGGACAGATGGATAAATGGATGAATTAACGAATGAGAAGGTAGATGGATAGCTGTGTAGATTAATGAATTAATGACCTGATGAATTAAATGAGTGAGTGGAAAGTCTATTTCACTGCATAAAACATGGTATGTTTAGCTGTGGCTAGGGCAGGGATTATTTGAAGCACTCCTACCTTCACTCGCTTCCCCTAGTACTGAGCTGGTGGATGAAAACTCACAGGTAGAATAGGCTCCTCTACTCCCCCAGCCCCTAGTTGCTTTGGGCACGGCTGAGCCTACCCCACCACCACCATCAATGAGTACCTGAGGCGGTATCCCGTGGTCCGAAGGCCATAGACACCACAAAAGCTGGCTGGTATGCGGATGCTGCCACCTGTGTCTGTGCCCATGCCCAGGATGGAACCCCTTTCTGCCAGCAGAGCTCCCTCACCCCCTGAGGAGCCTCCAGATGTCTTCTTTAAATTCAAAGGGTTCAGGGTCTGGCCATAGATAGGGTTGCTGCAATCCCAGCTAAAGGAAGCAGAAGAAAAGGAGTTGAGAAGCAAAAGCTGACCTAAGGTAGATCATTCCCTCCCCAGGTAGAGGCCTACCACCCTCGGAGTCAATCCCAGGGCTTCTTTGGCTCCATGAGATCCTCCCTAAGGCTGAGACCTCTTGGTCTTCCTTCTGGCCGGGGTGAGGGGCTGCTGCTGCTGCTGCAGAAAAGACCAAGATGAGGTGCCAACCACGACTCCTAAACTAAGGACCAAGCTCTGCTGTCAGAATTGAGAAAAGGTTCCTCACCAAAAATAGATACACTAAAGGCTGAATAGAGAGGAGCGAGGTAAGGGATGAGAAGAACAATTAAAGAGAGAAGCTGGGATAGAAACAGAGAAGTAACTTTACAGAACCTCAGAATCTGAAGGGCGCTTAGAGACCATGGAGTCCATCCACACACTATAAGATGGGGAAACCCAGACCTAGACAGCAGAAAGCACTTGTCCAAGAACCCTGGTCCTTGAAATCTGCATCACTGTCCCACACCTCACCCTCTGTCTTGACTTTCAAGAGCTATTTCAGCCCTGGACTCAGCCCAGCCCCAACCCCAGCCAGCCCGCTTCAGAGACCTGAGCAGTGTCTGTGGGATGTTGGTCTTAACAAAGGGAATAGCTCCTTGGGCCTTGAACACTTTCACGATGACCCCATCCTTGGTTGCAGGCTTCTCCAGGAACTGGGCTATGCCACACGTGGAGTCATGGCCCTGCAGAGAAAAGATGTTAGTTGCCCCTGGCCTGTGGAGGTCAGGGTGGAATCACTCAGCTGGCAGAGTCTCTTTCCCATCTGCCTGCAGTATTCTCACTCCCGCAGGGATAAGCACTGCGCTCTAAAGACTCACAGGTGGCAGAAGAGCATGGGGTTTGGAGCCAGACTGCTGGGATCAAATGCCAGTCTGCCACTTTCTAGCTGTGCATCTCTGATTCAGCTACTGCTCACAGGCTCAGCAGTACTTGTGTGCACACACACATCCATGTACACATGTCCTTGTACACCCTGGGGCTCACCATGCAGTCAAAGGGGTCCTTGAGGCTTATGGGGATCCCATAGAGAAGGCCTCTCTCGCTCTTTTTAAGCTTCTTCAAAGCCTGCAGTTGTTCCTCACATTCCCCCAGGAAATCCGTCAGGCAGTTCACCTCCTGGTGCACCTTCAGCGCCTGAGCAACATTGAACCAGACAAGGGGCCAGGGTGAGGCCAGGGCCAGGGCCAGAGTATTCTGTTGCCCCAGCCCCTCCTACCACTGACTCAGAGCAGAATAGAAGTGACAGGTGACTTTGACATGCACCCCCTCCCAAGCTAGTCACAGCACCTCAGAGTTACACCTGTCCCCCAGCTCCTCTAAGTAGACCCATGACAGGTGACACTCCCTGCTGTAGATTGGATGCCCCCTCAACCTCACTGAGGCTTAATCTCTACTGTAACTGTTAAGGGTGGGAAATCCTATTATGGTCATTGAAAGGTGGGGCCTTGAAGAGGTGATTGGATTATAGGACCATGCCCTAGTGAATGGATTAAAAATGGTGGTCAGGGGTGTGGTTCTGAGGGCTTTAAAAGGAGAGCGCATGAAGAGTTTTGTTCTGTCTGCTCTACCATTTTGCAACGTGATACCCTGAGTTGCTGTAGTCACCACCAGGACAAGACCCTCACCAGATGTGTTCACTGGACTTTGGACTTACCAGCCTCTGAAACTGTAAGCAATAAATTTTGTTTTCTTTCTGAAATTACCCAGTTCTGTGTATTTTGTTATAAGCAACAAAACAGACTAATATACTCTACCTCCAGCCCAGATCCCCAGTCTTGGATCCTGACTCCTGACCCCCACCTGTTCTAAGTAGCTACAGAGGACACTCTCCAGACTCAGCTCTTCATCCCGCAGCTTCTGGGCCAGCTGTACCAGGGGCAGCTCCAGGATGGGCTTGGGGTCCAGGTCTGGCTCCTGCAAATATGAGGTGGGACAGGCAGATATCAAAGACTCCCACTCGCACACACTTCCCATAACACCCTCTGCTCCACTGGATACCCAGCTGCACACACATCCGTGTGCTCAGTAGATCTCCTGTGCTCATTCTCAGTGCTGAAAACATCTCTGGTCTGTCTCCAGGATGGCATAAAAGCCTTTCAGGGCCCTTGGGTGGCTCCTCGCAGTTTCCCGAAATGTTAGTGTTCCTCTAACATTTCTCTTCCTACCTGCCCTCCCTCCCTGGGTGACCTCAGCGGCCACATGTATTTCTCCAATCTGGGCCTCATTCCTGCCAGGCCTCAACCTGTTTACCTACCAATATATCCACAGATGCTCCAGGACTCATCATTTTTCTGCCAAACCTGTTCTTCTTGAAATTCCCAGTTGATAATACTCATGTCATCAAAGCAACAAACCTCAGAATCATCCTGGTCCCCTCCCTCACATCCAAGTTCTGATAATAGTTATAATAGCAAACATATAATTACACGTAAGATGTGTTATACATTTAATATACATCAGGCCCCATTCCGAGCATTTCCCATACAATAACTCATATTACTCCTTGCAACAACCCTAGGAGGTAGGCCGTGTTATTTTCTCATTTTATAGTAGAAGAAAACTCTTCTTGCCCAAGGCCACACAGCTAGTCAGGGGCAGAGCCTGGATCCAAACCCAGGCAGTCAGCCTCCAGTGACAATGCTTTTAACACATGCACCACCTGTGGGTGCTTCTACCTGCTTCATACCTCCCACCTCTGACTCCCCAGCCTCCTCCTGCCTGCTGCAGACCTTCTCTATCTCTATTAGCTCAATGGCCTCCTCCTCACTGGCCTCCCTGCCTCTAGTCTCTACCTCTCCAGCTCAACCTCTTTACTGCAACCCGGGCAATCCTTGTAAGACCTTATAAAACCTAAATCTGACAAGAGGTCCCAAGTGCCATCAGAATAACATTGCAACACCATTCTCATCAGTATGACTTACGAAGCTTTCACTATAAATGTATAACATGTGTTCACATTTAAATACACATATGTTCCCATTGACTAAGTACTTACTGTGTGACTAGGAACAGTGTCAAGCCCTTTACCTGCACAGTTTCATTAAATCCTCACAAAAACCTTTGGCTAAGTACTCTTATCATTTCCATTTCCCTAGTGAAGACAACTGAGACACAGAGAGGTTAACTCTCTTGCCCAAGGTCATAAAGGTGGGGGAGCCTGGTCTTAAACCCAGGTCATCCACACCTTAACTGCTACCCTCTAATGGCTCTTGGGCTGGGAGCTTTTTTGATGAAGCCCTTCATGGCTGCCCGGCACCACACTAGGCTCTTTCGCTGCCTTCTCACCAGCCTCCTCTTTTTCGGCCCCCGTTCCACACCCTGCTGCTCTAGCCACTCTGCCCAGTCCCTCTACTTGCTATGCTTCTGTCAGAGCTCCCCAGCCTGGGGGCCACAGGGACTTTCAGGAGGGCCAGCCATGGAACCCCTTGGAAACGGCTGCATTCAGCTGGGATGCACCTCTACAGATGCACCAGTAGCTGAAATATTGCAACACTTCTGAGTCCTTTGCAAAAAGCCACCCTAGGGAATCCCCACCACCCCAGCTGTCTTAGCCTCTCCTCTGGGACTGCCCCCTCTCCTCACAGTCCAGCAAGTAAAGGGTTAACGTCCAGCCCAGAAGGACCCATAGGCATAGTCTTTGAATCCCTCGGGGACTGTGGAGGGCCAGGCTGTGCTCATTCCTTGCCCTGCTCCCCCCAGCCCTAAAGAGGTCCAATACGCCCTTCTAGGGACCATCCCAGCACCACGGAGACTTTGGGGGTGGCTGCATGGCAGTCCCCATTTCTGTATATCTACCTGGAGAGGTGACACTCCTGGTGGCACCCCCGTGGGCAAGTGCCTAGTATGTCCATCTGGACTCCTGAGGCTAGGGCTGCCAGGCAGTTCTCCTTGCAAGGCCGCTTGTGGGAATGGCAGCTTCTGGGGGACTTTGGCTCTCAGGGAGCTGGGGAGTGGTGTGGAGAGCCGGCCAGGGGATGCCAATGGAGACCAAGGGATGCCAAAGGAGACTGCAGGCCCAACAAAGCCTTTTCACCAACCTTGTTGAGTGTCACTTCCATCCAACAGAACAAATGCCTTGAAAATCACCCAAAAGGCCCACTCATCATGGACAACATTAGCTTTATTACTAAAGTGAGAACTGTCACTTGTATAGTGCTTGCTGTGTACCAGGCACCACTGTAAACATTTACTAACTTATTTGAGTATTATAATCATCACCCCATTGTAGAGATGAGGAAGTTAAAGCACAGAGAAGTTATTCAAAATATAAGTGTCAGAGTCAGAATTCAAACACAGGCAGCCCAGCAACAGAGGTCACATTCCTAACTGCCATTAGGGTCAACATAATTTATGATGACATTCTAATAACAATGTTTATGACTTAGTTGACACCAGAGATGCTTAAGTATATAAAATCTTAGATGATATTAGAAGATCTAGAAATCTATGGGCATAACTGCAACTGGATCAGGAAAAGCTGAAAAAGGACTCACCCCAAGGAACAATATAATTAATGTTAAAGAGAAGGGCTCTGCTTAATGAGACTGCAAGTGCCTTATGACTCCCCAATTTATAAGGAGAGCTTTGAAAGATAGGGGCATCCTTCAAAACATGATAGCCACATCAAAAGATCCCCACAACAAATTCTAAAAATCAACCAATTACTCAAAAATTACTAGAATAATTTGATGAAAAAATTGAGCCTCAACTTATATCACTTTTATGATGTTTTAACGGGTAGTTTAGTTTAGAGCACGTCACCCCCTCCTGCTGAGTCCGATAGCTGCGTGGACACCTGGACTTCTCCACACCTAGTTGGTGCTGCCTCCCATCATAGACGAAAAGCAAAGAAAATATATTTCAAAGTTTTTAGTAAATTGATTTATTATTACTATTTCCAGAATGATTGTTAAATACAATTAATATTATATCAACCCACAACCCTCAGGGTGTCCATGTTCCACCTGGACCAAAGGTTAGCAGAGCCTCCTGGCCAGCAGTCTCCAGACATGAGCAGTTTGTTCGTTTACCGCAGTGGGCCCTAGGAATTTTATTTTCTATGTGTTCTACAGAAACACCGCCTTATCTCAGACTTTTCCCTCCCTGGTACTGCCTTTCTCATTCCTTCCTCCTTTTGGAAAACCCCTACACATCCTGCAAGGCTTGGCTCAAACGCTGCCTCTGAAGCCTTCCCTGCACAACCCTCACCGGACAGGACACGTCAGCACCCCCTGCCAAGTCCCACAGTTCCATGGTTATCTGGACTGCGCCAAACTCAGCTGAGCTGCCTCCCATCATGGCTGGCACAGCTCTGTTTCCACCAAACCCCACCCAGGTTGGGAACATCTTGAAGACAAGTCTGGGTCAGATGTAGATTCACCTTTAGGGTGAATCTGTCCTCAGGGTCCAGCACAAGGCAAGACCCAGAGGAGCCCCCTGTTAGATTTTGCTAAACTAAACTGAACTGAATTGGATTTGTTTGGCTGAACCCTGCAAGGGTTTGACCTATGTCTCAGCCTTCTACCTCCCCTGGCACATAAAGTTGGCCACCCGAGGTCTTGAGGGTGACATGACTGGGAAGGTGCCCAGGACAGACTTCTATAGCTTTGTTATATATCTTTGGTACTAAGAGCCATGAAGCCTGCAGCCATGAAGAGAGGCTGGAGACACCATGGGTGACCTCGCCCCAACCTTCCCACTTCTGCAGCCAATCAGACGCCCTCGCCCCCACCAAGTACCCAGGCCAATAGCTGCACACCTCAGTCGTCCTTGTGTACACCAACCAGATGCACAGAAACACACAAAACCAGCTGTCCCCACACATCAGATATATAACCATATATGTACACACTAGACCAAACATCCAGACACACACTAGCCACACAGATTTAGATGTACGGACTCCAACTAGTACCACAACACATACACCCACCCAGGCACACAGACACCATGAGCACATAACGACATGGCCAGGCACACACCCAACCCCAACACAATGAAACGCCAGCAGGAGGCACACACAAGCGGGCCCTCACTTGTCTGCAGCGAAGGACCCTACAGCCACCACGGCACACAGCTGGGGCCTCCGCACGCACACAGGAGTCCTCTTCATCATGCTGATTCGCTGCAGCAACCCCCTCATCCCAGACTTCCCGCTCATCAACCAGGGAGGGGCAGCTGCTCTCTGGGGGTGGGTTGATTTATCCAACTAATTAGCCCCAATTAATATTAATACACTTTCTCAGCAACTGCAGCAGCTCAGGCAGAGAAGCCACCCATTGGGGCCATCAATCACTATCCAGAGGACGTCAGAGGACACTCAGGAACTCCAGAGCACAGGGACAGCACCTCAGGCACTATCCCCAACCCCTGGGAGTACACCACATCAACCAAAGCTAGCGACTCCAGGATACCATGAGCCCACCCCTCCTCGGGCAGTTGGGGAGCCCAAGGCCCAGAGAGGAGCTGTCACATCCTTCAGGCCACACAGCAAACCCAGGCTCAGTTTCCTTCCCACCCTTCTCTCCACCACCCTAGAAAGGCTTTGCTGATACACCCATGGCTCAGCCACTTCACCTGCTAACGCCAGCCCAGCCAGCCACAATGACTGTCTCAATGCCTTGAAATACCCCCCCTCAAACTATAGAAGCCACCTTTTAAGACATACAGCTTTCTAGGAGGCCCACTCCAGCCCCCTGTGCTTTGCACCTTTCAGGTACTCAGCAAATGTTTTCAGAACTGAGTGGGGCGGGATGTGTAGACTAGGGTTCCTGTCTCAGTAGGTTTTGGGGGTGCTCAGGGCCTGAAAGAGAGGCCTGGCCTCCTGCCTCCAATGGCCTTCATCGGTTTATTTTATTTCAACAAATACCCCAAGTGAGCACCCATCATGTTACTGAGCCATGTGCTGAGTGCTGGGGGAACACAGAAAACACACTGCTCCTGACCTCCAGGAGCTCAAAGAATATGGATGGAGGAGAAGGTGACAGTGATGGGGAGATCAGGAGGTAGGGACTGCCCACCCAGGCTCTTTGTCTTCTGAAAGGGATGGGGCCATGGGAGGGGCCCCGTCCTGAGGGGGGTCCACCTGTTGGGATTGAGGGCTGAGGCCCTTGGGGCTGGGGGCCTCAGGGACCCATGTCCACTCACCTGCTGCCGGAGACGCTGGGCCAGGGCCTCCATCTGCTTCAGCGCCATCTCTCTATGCTTCTGTGCCCTAGGGATCTTATTCCGGGCTGGGGCACGCTTCCAGGAGAGCAGGGCAGCCCCCAGCAGTGCAGCCCCCAGCAGGGCAGCCCCCAGCAGGGCCAGCAAGAGTAGCATCACGGGGGAGTAAGACAACCAGGCCACTCCAGGCATTGTGTGACTTGTGTGGATGCACCTCCTTCTTATCTGTCAGCTGCAGTGCCACAGCACCCACCCATACCTGGGGCCCCACAGGGGCGGGGCCACGGCCCTGAGTAAGGCACAGCCCAACCCCTTCCAGGTAATTCTTACACCTACCTGGATATCCTGGGGACAAAGACCCCTGTCCCTCAAGCCACACAGAGAAAGAGGCTCTGGCAGAGCCTGAAGAGGGGCCCAAGCCTGCAGCTGAACAGGTGGCGAGGCTCTTGCCTCACCTCCATCACATCCGTCTCCCATCTGTCCCACTCCACAGACACCGCACCAGCTCCTTAGTCTGGCCCTCAAGAGATCCCAATGGGGCTGCCCCTATGGTTTCTTGTTGCTTTTTAGGATAACTGCCAACCCCCTTTGTTCCACATAAGCAGACACATGGAGGTAGACTGAACAGCCTGTGTTTGCCCAGGATGAAAGTTCTGAGGAGGTATTTGGGGCCCAGGCAGAGCGGACAGAAAGGGACACCTGGGGGAGCAGGCAGGGCTTTTGAGGTCCATCCCTCGTCCATCCACCCCAGGGGAAATGTTGCATGCATTGAGAGTGGAGGCAGGCAGCACAGCCCTCACCCCAACCCTGCCATCCCAGCTGCCTTTCCTCCCCGGACTCCCAGAGCAAGGCCATGCTTGGGATCGGGGTTCCAGCCTCCCTTCTGGTGGAGACGAGGAGTCTGTGAGCAGGGGTGAGGCGGGAGGAGGAGCAACCTCCTGGAGCGAGGGCAGGAAAAACATGGGAGGTCAGAAGCAGCAGAACAGAGAGGACATGTTGTGGGAACCCTCCCAGTCTTCTCGGATGCTGCGGTCCCCCAGTCTCTGTCTCAGGGGTGAGAGGAGCTGTCAGTCTTGAGGCCAGTCACTGGACCAGGAGATGCTGACTCTGTCCTCCAGACGGGAAGTGAGGAGAAGCAGCAGGTTTGGGAGGGAAGGAGCTGAGTCTGTGGCTGATTATGCTGAGTCTGAGCACCCGAGGGTTGCTCAGAACGGATGTGATGATGACAGTTGACTTTTGGCCACAACCTGAGGGGTAACCCTGAGGTCGTCGACCCTTGAGCACTCTGACTCCCATTTGCAAGGTGCCTCTGCAGCTCGCCCTCTGTCCTGCGCCTCTTTTCTGACCATTTTCTCCCAGCCCCGCTCCAGCCCCGCTCCACCCCCGCTGAACGCTGGCTCCACCCTGGTGTCCTCAGCTCCCTGGGGCCACTGGGCCCCCCAACCACACCCCGAAGCACCCCTGCCTCTCCTTGGGTTGCACCCTCCATTACCACATCGCCCCACTTTATCTCTTCAACACCTTATCATTAGCTGACATGATCTTGTTTTTTTTTCTCCCCCGTTCATTTGTTTGTATATTATCTGTTCACTTGTATTGTTCTATCTCATTTTTTTATTTTTTATTTTTAGCTGACATAATCTTGTTAACTCATATCCTGCCTCCCTCCCTAGAAAATAAGTTCCTTAAAAGCAAAGACCCTGTCAGCCTTTTCAAAGTCCCTGGCACACGGAAGGTACTCAGTTATATTTAATAAAGGAATTCCAGCAGGTTGGACCCTCCATTCCAACTTCGCTTGTCCCCTCTATATCCCTGCTGGCTCTTTCCTAGCAGCATTTAACATGCTTAAGTCTCTCCTCTCTTAGGAAAAGAAAAAAAAAAGGACTCTCTCAGACCTATACCCTCCACAGCTACTACTCCTACTTCTTTCTTCCCTGTCCCAGCCAAGCTTCTCCAGTTCTCTGCACTTGGCTGCCTTTTACTTCCTCATCTTTCACTCACTCCTCCACCCTATCCAGTCTGGCTCCTGCCCAGATCACCCCTCCTTGAAGTCAAATCAGCAGCACTCCTCTTGAGACATGCTCGTTCCTTGGCTCATATGACAATGAATTTCTCAGCTTAAATGTCACTTCCTCCAGGAAGCATTCCCTGATACACTCACACATACCTACATCCCAAGCCAGATCAGGTCTCGCTTGGTTTATTCTCATAATACCCAGGGCTTCTGCTTTATTGCATTTCTAACTAAGGTTTTTGTGTAATTATGCATTTGATGTCTGTTTGCACCATTGATGCAGGGACAATTTCTGATTGGTTACCCTGAGCCTACTAAGGGAGGAAGTCAATATATTTTTGGGATGGATAAAGGGAGGGTTGAAGAGGTTAGGGGGATAGGGAAAGTGCATGGATGAGGATCTGCAGACCAGGAGAAAGCTTTAGATTGAATATAAACTGGGTGTTATTTGTCCTTATGGGCACTAATCAAGAGCATGGCAATAAATAAAATGCAAAAAGGGCCGAGGGTCAGGGACTCACTGGTAAATTCCCTGTTGGGGAGGAAAGGAAGAAGTAATCAGGAGGGGCCAAAAAAGGTTCACTAATAACAAGTCACCCATTCTTACATTCAACAAGCCTTCACTGGGTACCCACTGACTACCAGGCACCATGCCGGGTGTTGGGCATACAAGTGCAAACCCCACACAGCCCTGACCCCAATTGCCTCACCAGCCTAAGGCTGCTCAGGGACACCACTCCAAGTCTATGTGTGGGAAACTTGGGAGTGTCCAGCCAAGGCCAGCTAGCAGGAGAAATGTGGACTGCAGAGAGATCTGGTTGGGAAGCTCATGACTTGATTATGTGTCGGTCTCTTAAGGGTGCAGTGGATCAGGTTGCCTGGGCAGGTATCTGGAATGACAAAGCCAAGGGCTCTTTTCCTTGGCCCCAATCTGTTCCAGAGATTTATTGGTGACTTGGAAGAAGCTGGAGAAGTCTAGTGCTCAGACTTGTAGCAACACAAGCTGGGAGGAAGAGCAGAAAGTGGGCCACAGAGATAGGATCCAAAAGACTCTCAATAAGCTGGAGCCCTTGAGATGACCCTAAAAGATGGTGTCTAACAGGAACAAATGGCAGGTCCTCTGGCTGTGTCCTAAACTCTAATATAACCCCCGGGACAGGAAAGGGAAGGTGAACAGGGACATGACACCTCCTGTAAATGGACAGCAGAGGAGCACAAGTACCTGGATGCTGCTTGTCTTCAAAGTGTTTGTGGTGACCTAGCACAGAGGCTGGTGCCCAGAGGATGTTTAATGAGTGTTCTTGAGATGATTGTACAAATGAGGAAAGTACACTAAGTTTGGAGTCAGGCATGAGGGTTTCAAGTCTTCTCTAACCCCTTATTGATTGGCCTTGGACCAATTAGCCACCCTCTCTGAACTTCAGTACCCCTATGTACAAAATGAAAATAATAATGCCCATTTTCCAAATGACATCATGGTTATCAACTCCACAGCCTAACAGATGTTGGATTCTATTATTAAGACACAGTGCCTGCGTCCAAGTGCATACAGAACAAAGAACTCTTTCAACATAGCATGACAGGGTTGTAAGAGAAGCACGATTACCCCAGCCTTGGACGAGTGGGCAGCCTTGAGGTAGAGAGCTGTGGAAGGCATTCCAGGCACAGCAAGCACAGTCAGCAAAGGGCATGGAGGTGGGAGGTGCACACAGGGTTCAGAGCACAGCCTGCAGCCACGTGGCCAGATGCCGGCACTCGGGAAGGGGAGATAAGACCAAAGTGGGCAGCAGCAGGGTCAGGTCAAGCATGGCTTGTGGGTCAGAGCAAGAGGTCTGGACGTGGCACAAGTGATACTAAAAACTAAGTATGATCAGATCTGCATGTAGAAAGGTCACCTAAATGCCATATGAAGAATCATTGACGATCAGTCTGGAGGCAGGGGAGGCCAGGTAAGAAGCTGAAGCAGTGAACCCGGTGAGAAGGGAAAAGGCCATGAAAACAAGCAATGGTCACATGACTTTGAAGGGCTTCAAGCCAGTAGACTGGAGGTCAGGAGGGAAACAGGTGGCTTAGACTAGAGTGTAGTGAGGGACATGAAATGCAGTAGACACTTACTTGCCTCGTGACCGTTCCCCCTCCCATCAGCAGCATTCAGCCCCCTTGTGTATCCTTTTCCCTAGCCCCAAGTGCCAGGGGAGCAGATGTATTTGTGTCACTGTCCACCTCCCCCACAGCCCAGGAGCCCGTCAAGGATGGGAGCCAAGCTTGGTTCAGGTCGGTCTCCAGCACCGCTCAGCAGCAGGCTGGATATGACCATGCTGAGGCTGCAAGGGCTCAATGAATGAGCCGGTGAAGGAACGCAGGAGCGGTGCCTCCACTCCACAGCCTCTATCAGTTGCCAAGAGAGAAATGGGGCAGGAGAGGGAGAAATCTGGGGCAGATGGCAGGTAATTTTATGGAGCAATAAGAGGCAAAATTACAGCAGCAGTTATGAGGAACCAGGGCGAAGTGCAGCATTTACTTGGTTGTCCCAATTTGGGTGTCCCCATGAGGGTTGGGGCTGCACATGTGCCCTGATACTGGCCCCACTGAGGCAGGGACAGCATTGCTAAAGCGTGTGAGCATAGTGGGTGCGGCTACCTCGAGGGGAAGCATGATCACCCTCGCCTTGGATAAGTGGTCGGCCTTGAGGTGGAGAGCTAAGGAGTAGGAAAATCAGGGTGGAGAAGGACGGCTTGGGAAAGCACCTTGCCCAGAAAAGAATTTGAAATAGGCCACGTGGTAGCCGAGGACCTGCCCTGCCTAGAGGGCTCAGGCTCTGGAACATCTTCTACAGCCAGCAGGAGAGCTAGGGCTGGGTCAGAGAAGAGTGAGGGAACTCTCCTAGGTCAAGAAACTGCTAGAGTCTGTCACAGACTAGGCACCCTTCCACCTGCCAGTTGACACAGTCCAGTAAGAGATGAGTTGGCCGACTGGGCAGGGGTGAGGCTGAGCCGACAGCTCATCTCCGTCCCAGCTGTCAATTCCCAGATGGCCCCTCTCTACCTGCGGGCCACGGCTCAGGCTGCAGGCCACTTTCCTCAGATTAGGGAAAATGGAGCTGTCTCCTTATCCTCCTCCAGTCCACTCCTTGCTGAGCCTGTATGAGCCTTCAAGAGCTCCCCACCGCCCTTGAGACAGAATTCAAGTTCCTGACCTGGCTGCCCAGGTCCATCTTGACCTGGCCTCACCTCCATCTCTGCTTCCCCCATGCCTATTCAACATGCTTGCCATTTACCAAGCTCACCTTGGGCCTTTAGGCATACTGCCCTTCTCCCTGGGATGTCCTCATCCCCTATCTCAGCCTCTGGGAGATTCTAGACTCAATACAAGGCCTAGCTCCTTCAGGAAGCCTTCCCAGAGCAATCCAGGCCTTGGCCGGCCCTGCAAGCACTCTACCAGATTGCCTCCCCAGACCTGGGCGTTCCTCTGCCCAACAGCACCAGCTCTGGGCCAGCACTTCAGACTCCCAGCTACACTGTGCCCATCCCTGTGCTGGCCACAGAGGACAAAGCTGTAGCAATGGGGTCCCTGCCACTGAGGAGAATCAGTGTGCTACGGGATATACCCACCCACAGATGCCCACCACACAGGGCAGACTAGGAGGAAACAGCCCACACATTCCAGGACTGAGGAGGAGGAGGGAAAGCTACCTGGAGAAAGAGAGATCAGAGCTGGGCCTCAAAGGACTGAATGGTGGATGAGCAGAAAGGACATTCTTGGCAGACATCAGGAGCAAAGGAAGGAAGGAGACAAACGGTAGTGTCCAACAAAGGGGGGCTTAGTCTAAGTGAGGGGCAGGGGTGAAGTGCTGGAGGACACAAGCCTGTGTCCATCCTGTGGGTGGTGGACACCAGGGGAGGTTTTGGAGCAGGAAGACTAACATGGCTGGCACCTGGCTCTGGATGGTCAAGCCAGCTCTGTTCTCAACAGGTTCCAGCCCCCTGCACCCTAACGATGGTGCCCAGAAAGAACACAGACGAGGAACTGTTTCTTGACTGTTAGTGGGCTTTGGCCCATGTCATACCCATTGGCTGCCACATGGGGGTTGGGAGATCAGGGCAGAGGGGACCAGAGGGAAAGCAGGGTCCAGACTCGGGGGTCTGCACTTCTTGCAGCATTTGAGGGAGAGCACATGGAAGCCTCTGCCCCATGCTGAACATCTCGCAGGGTGACAGTTGTGCCCTGACTAGGCTGGGCCACAGAGCACGGGGGTCTCAGGTCCTCCAGAGCCGGCCCGACTGGGCCGTCAAGACGGATGCTTCTCAGGGGTCATCAGCTGCTCCACCTCCCGCATGAAGCGCAGACACAACTCCTCCTGCCAGGGCAGAGCCACGCACTGAACAGCCACAGGCAGGCCCACACTGTTCTTCGTGGCCTGCAGGGGACACAGGCATCAGGATGGGAGGTAGCAAGGCGGGACTCCACCCCAGGGCCAGGAAGCTCCTCAGCTGAAGAGGAGAGGCAGCAAAGCAGGTCTTTCGGGTCTCGCTTTAAGAAAGGATGGTGAGCACTGCCAGCGCTGACACTGTTTGCTCCACAGAAGCTAGAGCTGGGGCAGGGGTGAGCTCAGAGGAGGGGACCCCGGGCCAGTCCTCACCTTCCTCAGCACCTTGTCCCAGATATCCCCAAAGCAGCCCCGGTAATGTTCCATCTGGGCCTCGTCCTCCACGGTCACTGTGGTGACAGGCACCACCCCCGCAGGGAAGTCCAGGCAGTTGTAGAGCACAGTGTAGCTGATAGCCCCTGGAACACATCACAGGTGGGGCCCTGGGACTTCAGTGCCGACTGTCATCTCTGGGCCTCAGTCTCCTACTCCGTGAAATGGCACCCTGCTTCCCCAGCCAGGGAAAGGCTCTCCCAGGGCTGAGGTTTGAGTGACAAACCCCAGGAATCCAGATTTCAGGGCAGGGCTGGACATCCGCTGGTGTTTTTGCTCATGTAGTTTCCCCCACCTAGAATGTTGTTCCTCTTTTCTTGGCTTATTTAAATCCCATCTGGACTTCAAACACCACCTCCCAAAACTACAGACCCTGTAACTCAAGATCCCTAACTTGAACAGTGCTGATGACAGTGAGCTCATTCCCTCCCAGGGCATCCCACGAGCCTCCCATCTCTCCAGAGAAGCAGACTGTGAGCCCCCTGAAGGCAGTACTTCCCAGCAGCACTGCCGAGCACACAGCTGAATGCATATAAGAGAAGGGACAGGCGGCGAGTATCAGAAAGCCTTACCTGTGGCCTTGCCTGCGGCATTCAAGTCCAAAGCAGGGCCCAGCATGGGGGCCAGCACTACATCCAGGTTCAGTGTTCTCCACTGAGCAATCATGGTGTTGCGGTACACCTGGGGAGGACACCAACACAGCAGGGGACGACTCAGACCCAGCCCACCCAAGACTCTCCAGTGCAGACTATAGCTGGGTTGGCTCTAGCCCCAGCACCTGCCATTGGATCTGAACTGAACCCCAGTAGGATGGAAGTACTCCAGGCAGGCAGGCAGTGGCTGCTTCTCAGGGGGCTTCACCTCCCACATTGACCATAGACACGACTATCCCTGCCAAGGCAAAGTCACACACTGCATGGTCACAGGCAAAGAAGCATCCAGGACAGGAGTCCCAGGCTGACCCAGTCCTCAAGGATGTGCATCTGGTCAAATGAGGGTCAGAGAGCAGGACCCAAGCAGTAGGCCAGGGAGTGGAAGAGAGAATGACAGGTGACTCCAGGAGACCAGTGGGAGCAGTGGCTAAGAGACCCTGCTGGCTTGTGCCTTGCCAACTATACTCCCCCCCAGGTCCCCACCCTACTTTAGTCTAGGGGCTCTGGCCTCACCTCGATTTCATGCTGCAGTTCCCACAGTTTTCCAGCCGACCTGGACAGAGGGAGTGAGGTCACCAGCCATGATGGTCACAGCCATGGAGATTAGCAACATCAGACCCCTACTCCTAACACTTCTAGATCTCACTCCTCCATGGGCCTCTCAGCCCTATGGGAGCTCTGAGAGGGCAGAGTTCACACCCCTACTGTCCAGATGAGAAAATCAGGCCCCAAAAGGGACTTAGGCTGGGTTACTTAGTGACTCCACAGTAGAGCCAGGACTAGACCAGGACTGATTCCTTGCTATCCTTAGGACACAGGAAAGGTGAGAGCTGTCAAAGTCCTGAATGTCTGGTGGTGAGAGGAGGAGTGAGTCTACAGGATGTCAGGGCCTGAAATGGAGTGGGATATGCCCTGCCTTTCCAGCCTGAGCCACCAAGGGGCAGGTAGGATCAGGTACAGCTCAGTTTCAATCTCTAAGAGCAGCATCTCTCCCAGGTTTCCTGTGTCCAGCATCCCTACGCCCCCAGCCCAGGCCAGCTCCTTCCTGGTCCTTTCCACCCTTGCCCCAGCCAGGCTAACCTCCTCCCCACCATCCTCTCTCATCTGTTAACCCTCAGGCCCTTGCTCTCCAGCCACACCTGGACACTGCTAAGGCAATTTCAAAGTCCCACCTGAAGGTCACAGAGCTTGCCCTCCTGCCTGGGCCGACTATAGCCTCAGAAGCTACTTCTGAGTCTTTTCTCATCAGAAATCACCTGAACCCAGACCCAGGTTGGGGAAAGACAGAGGCAGGCATCTGGGCACAGAAAATATTCTCACCGAGACTTCAGGTTGCTGAGAAAGGATGCCAGCCTTGGGAGCTGCATGAAGACAGACACGGGGTCAATGAATCAGCTTTGGGCCAAGGGCTGGCACTCATCTTCAGGTCAAGCCACCCATGCCTCATCCCTCCATGCCGGCACCCCTTTTGGCATGCAGGTTGAAGGAAAATGGCAGGGGACAGGGGAAGGAGAGCAGTCTGGGTGGGGGCTGGAGAGAAGGAGAGGCAGGAAAGAGCCAGAGGCCATAGGGCACCATGGGGTAGGAGGCCCCTGGAGGCTCCCTCCCAACCCACCCCAGTCCCTCCACTCCTTGTGTCCTCACCAGGGGCTTCAGTAGGAAGGCCAGCAGTCCTTTAAGCCAACTAGGCAGCTTCAGAATTAAGATCAGGTCCCCCAAGCAGGGATCTACGAAATCATCTTTGCTGGGAGACAAAAGGCCCATCCAGGCACCCCCATGCTGGCACCCCTCCTGATTATCCAGGCCCACAGCCACCCCCGTTCTTTACACAGTGACCCTGTCTACCTCCCTCCTCACGAAACTCCTGTAACTACTGCTCTCCAATCTCTTCATCTGCCTTCTCTCAAACATGACGTTTGTTTCTGCCGATCCTTCAGGATGTCTGGGCTTCACCCCACACCACTGGAATTCCCCAAGGCAGGACTCAGTGCCTCCCTCTCTGGCAAATCCAGCTCAGAGCAATAAGGATTGAGAGCAACCTCTCCCTACTGACACTGATGCCAGCCTGGAGGCACGAGCGGGGTGGTCCAGGGTGAGCTGCCATCAAGCAAGTCTCTGAAGCTGTCTCTGGCTCAAGATCTCAGGGAAAGGTCTCAGGCAGCTGACCCTGGGGCCTCATTCCCAGGGCCAGAATGAGAGGTAGCCCTTTCTGCTGAAGCCCAGACCATACTCGGCTGCTGGGAGAGGGGGAGGAGCATGACAGACTGGGCCCTTGACTGAGCAGGGGCCGAGCTTCCCCATAGGAAGGTGAGGCAGAGGAAGTGAGTTTAAGGTATGGGGGACACCAGTCCAGGCAGCCCAGGCACGTCTCCAGGAGGCACCTTCAGGGCTTGTCCTCTGCCCCTGCCAAGGACTGAAAACAGTCAAGAGGAACAAGCTTCTTATACCATGAGCTCTGCAAAGTCCTTTAAAGTGAGTCTGGTCTAACTCACCCACTTTACAGAAGAGAAAACTGAGGTCCCACTCAAAAGGAAGACTTGGCTTAAGTCAGACAGAGCCTGGAGTTACAACATGATGTCCAGACCCCTACCCTCCTGCCTTGATCCTGCCCTTGTCTCTAATCTTTCCCAGATAGGCAACTCCTCTGCCCACCTCCTACCTCACAAGCTCAGCTCAGGGCCAGGCATGGATGCCTAATCCAGCCTCCCCTGGACTGGCACATTTCCAAAGTCTCCCTGGCAAGGTATCTGCAGGCTCAACTTGTACAGTCAGAGGGCGAGGTCCCTGCCCAGAATGTTCAGACCTTCACTGTATTCAGCTGAAGCCCATCCTGGGGGTAACAGTGCCCAGCTGCCCTCCCTGGGTCTGCCCATTTTTCTAATCCCACCACAGACCCTGAAGCCCAACATCACTCACAAGTTCTGTAGGAAGCTGTGGCCACCGTCACTGAACAGCCCACCTGTTGACAGGGTCTCCAGAGCATAGGGAATGTTGCTTGGCAAGAAAGGAACCAGCTGCAGGGATTGAGGGGTGTGAGGCCACCAGACCTAACAGTCCCTGGCTCCCATGACCCCTGTGCTGCCCTGAGGGTGGACCAACTCTGCCCGTGTAGTAACTCTTACTAGAGCCACAAAGGCAGTGGTTCCTGGCTGCAACTGTCTGCAAACTCCCTGTGGAGCCACACATAAAGTTGTCTCATATAAGCAGACCAAAACCCACATGACCACCATCCCAGGGCCCCAGGAACCTCTAGACACCTGTGCACCATTGTTCCTGGTTGGCTACGCCCCCCAAATGCAGCTCACACGTTGCCTGGCACAGGACTGAATTCTCCGGCTCCAATACTCCTGGCCGGCCCTCTATATATTCGTCCCACAGGGCCACAGTTCTCATCTCCAAACACAAAACAATCAGGGTGCCAAGCTACCAGGAAGGGAATCACCATGGGTACCAGGAAGGCTTCCCAGGAGGAGAGGAGATGCCAGGAATCCCGGGTAACTGCAGCCATACCGTGTGGCCAGCAGCCTCAAGGCTCTTCTTGGTCTCCAGCAGGGCCCGCTTCATGGCTGGAGTGGGCATGGTATAGTTGTCAGTCTCATAGTACCCCACACGCAGAGGCAGAGAGCTTCTGTAGACCTGGGGGCAAAACACAGGGGTCAGGGTCAAGTTAGGAGAGGACAGCCTTACGCAGAGCTCCTAGAGATAGAAAAGCCACTCAGGCCCAGACACAGCTGTGAGGCTGCAGCCTGGATCCCTCTGGCACCGTTTCCCCTGAAAACTGATCACCAACGAGGCCAGCCCCTTCTGCTTCTGAGCCTCTCACAAAAAACCTTCACAACAATTCAGAGGTGGGTGGAGCAAGGATGAGGATTCCCACTGGTCATACAAGAAAACTGAAGCTTGAGATCTAGATAGGGAGACTAAGGCCCAGAGTGGGGCTGGGACTTACCCAACACCACCCAAGCAGAATGACAAGGTTAGGTCTGAAGCCCAGGCATCCTGTCTCCTGAGCCAAGGCTCTCCACTACCTGTGCTGGCTCCCATGACAAACTTCCAGACCCAGAACAGGGATCTCCTCTCCTCCTCTCAGGAAGTGGTTCCTGGCTGCAACTGTCTGAACACCAAGGTGCACTTAGAACATCTGCCTCTGCTGTGAAGGGGGAGCTCATCCCACCCAGCCCAGATCTGCCCACCTGCCCCACTCCCAAGAAACACCAAGGCCCACTCTCCTGTCCATGGACCCTTAGCCCTTCCAAGGCAACACTGGCTGGGGTAAGGGCAAGAGGTCTGAACAGGAGAGAGAAATGCTGGACTGCTGAGAAAAGGACCTGACATCACACGACTGTCTACCTTAATGTGACTTCATGACTCCACTGTCTGCATTGATGGAACTTTACTACTCCTGAACACTTTGCACATAAATACAAATAACCTTGTTTTTCATTCTTGAATGACCCACCAACCCTTCAATAGAAAGCATCAAGTGACAGTTTACACTCCCTGACTCTTTGAACCTCTCACCTCAAAATCCACACCTTGCTGTGTTCACTCATCCTCAACTATTATATCATGATCTTTACCAAATCCTAGCCACACCCTCACATTGAAAGGCCTGCCTTAAACCAGACTCCAAAATCTCCACACATATCCCTAGGTTACCCCCCACCCCCTGAGATGCCATTAAGGCTCTGCTGAAGCAGTGCTCTCCCTCCCCCCAGAAGGAACACACTCAGCTTTGTCCCTCCAACAAGCTGTTTTGGTGATATCTGGGGAGCCAGCACTCCACACTGCCCACAGATCCCAGCTCAGCCAGCCTACATACCAAGCCTCCTGCTGGACACTGGCGATACAGACACAAATACGTAAGAAAGGCCACTATTTACTGAGGGTCAAACACAACCGAGGTACAGCAGTTCTCAGACTAGGAAGTGGTTCCTGTCTCCCATCTCTGTGACAGCAGCAGGGGCTGGGGCCTGTTGGAAAGCCTGAGGGTTTCCGCATGCAGCAAGGGCTCCATCTGGTGGCCATCTGTGGACAGTCACTGCTCCTGGCCCCAGATCGCTGGCGGGTGTTTTTTTTTTTTTTTTTTTTTTTTTTTTTTTTTTTT
>NW_007726353.1:500027-509954 GCF_000696425.1 Galeopterus variegatus | reverse complement strand
TTGTCCTTTTTGAGACCGGCCGCACCGCACTCAGCCAGTGAGCGCTGTGAGCGCACCGGTCATCCCTATATAGGATCCGAACCCGCGGCGGGAGCGCTGCTGCGCTCCCAGCGCCACACTCTCCTGAGTGCGCCACGGGCTCGGCCCTGGGGGGTGGTTTTTCAGGAGACAGGGCCTCCAAGGCCTGTCCACACTGCCTGGGGCATGTCTGGGTCCAGGAGTCCACTCCCTTGTCTACCCCCACCCCTGCTCACCTCTTCCCTGAAGGGCAGGGGGGGCACAGTGGGGTCCAAGCGGAACATGTCCTCACACAGCAGAGCTCGTAGGCACAGCGCCAGGCTCTCCACATCCCGGGCTATGGGGCCGATGGAGAAGGGCACTGTGGGGCAAGGAGGGAAGAGGGTCACCTGGCCCCAGTGCATTCTGGGGCTGGGTTCAAATGAGGGCTGAGCCATGGCCCAGGAGTGTGACCAACACAAGGAGGTAGGAACTCAGACCTGGAGTGGCCTGGGGGCCAGACACTGCCCACCAGAGAAGCAGGAGCAGAGGTGGATCAGACCAACCCCACCCTCCTCCAGGGCACTGAGGGAATCACAGACCTCACCTGCCACCTGTCCATAGACACAACCCTTTAGGCCACTCCGGCTGGATAAGAAACAGAAGACATGAGAAACAGGAAATAGCCACCCTCTGCCCACCCCTGTGCCCATACAGCAGCTCTGAGCTCTTGTCATTTTGGAAACCAGGAACCACACATGCTGGTGGTGCTGTGATGATCTGTCCTAGCAAAGTCAGGGTGAGTGAATCCCTGCATGGAGCCCAGAGAGGTTGGAAGCTAGGCCAAGGTCACACAGTGAGGTCAGAAGCTCCCTTCACCCACCATACCTGAGGCGGTTCGCTGTGGGCTTGAGGCCGCAGATGCCACAGAAGGCGGAAGGGAAGCGGATGCTGCCTCCGATGTCAGTGCCTAAGCCCAAGGGGGAGCCTCCAGACCCGATGAGGGCCCCCTCGCCCCCTGAGGAGCCACCTGGGCTCTTGGAGGACTTCCACGGGTTCACGGTCGGGCCAAAGAGGGGGTTACTGCAGTCATAGCTGGAGGAAGCAGAAAAGGATCAACCTGTGTCTTGCTGGCACTGGTGCCCTACCCACCCCACACCCAAGGCCCAACCTCAGCATGGATTGGGGCACGTTGGTGTGCACGAAGGGCACGGCGCCCTGCAGCTTCAGCACCTGCACCACCACGCAGTCGCACTCTGCTGGCACCCCCTCGTTCAGGCTCAAGCCCAATGTCGAGTCCTGGTCCTGGAAGGAGGGATGGGCACCAAGAGGGAAGTGGTCCATGAGTCAGGACCCTCCAGCAGCCCAACATCTACTCCCACCACCATCAGGGCAAGGCAAGTCACACCATGGTCCCCTCTCAAGACCTCTGGACCTGATACTTCCCAAAGTGACCCAGGACACAGAGCTGGCTGGCAGAGATGGAGTGGGGGAGCGGAGGCCTGGTACCGAGGCATGGCACACCTTGTAGCTGAAGCACTCCTTGAGGCTTACAGGGACGCCATACAGCATTCCCTGCCTTGGGGCCTGGGACAGCTGAGTCTCACAGTCAGCCAGGTAGGAGGTCACACAGTTGGTTCTTTTGTTCACTTCCCAGGCCTAGGGGAAGAGAAATAGACACAAGGTAGAGTGAAGCTGGTCTCTTTTTTTAATTGTGGTAAAATACAGTATACATCATATAAAACTGGCCTTTTACAGGATACCCAGGAAAAGGGTAACCAGCAACATCGCCCAGAACTAGGAACACAAGGGTGACCTAGGACCCAGCACCCACCTCATAGGGGACATTTGGATCTAGCCTCACTCTGGCTATCTCTAGCTTTCAACCCCAAGAAAGAAAGAGAGAAAGAGAGAGAGAGGCAGAAAAAGAGAGAAGAACAAATTCCCAGGGCCAGGGCACTCAAAGGGGCAAGATACTGGCCTCTGATGCCCCCCAGCAGTGGTGAACTGGGAAGAAGATGACCATTGGCCACTCCCCCACTTCCTCCAAGCCACATCTCTGCCCAGTGGGGCAGACGGGAACCAGACAGGGCCAGACCCCCATCTCAGGTCATGCTGGGGGTCAGCCACAGAGCAGGGCTAGACCCAGACCCCAGCCCTCTCTCCTCTGGCCCACGCCCAGCCCAGCCAAACCTCCCCTTTCCCAGAAACGCTTGAACTTGATAATCAAGTCAGTAAAGGGGACTAAAAGGAAGGAATTATCAATAGTGACTATCTGCCTAGAGGGCTTGAACCACACCCCACAGGGTCTATGGAGGAAAAGGCCAGGGTAGAATGAGGTGCAGCTGTTAGTATTCCTGCTCCTGTGAAACGGCAGTGGAAAACAGGATAGGTTGTGTTGCCGCACCCTGCCATATGCAAAATCTGCTCCCAGGCTACCCAATGCAGGAAGGGAGGAGGCCAAGCTATAACCAGAACGCTCTCTTGTGGTTGACTAGGAAGGTCAGGCACCTCTTCAGGGACACTGAAGGAAAGACCACCACCATCTGCTAAGACTGTACCAGCGAACTTCCAGTTCACGGAGAGATTTGCAATATCTTTTAATTCTGTTTTTCCACAACTCTTTGACGTACCCTCATATATGTCGCCTCTTTGGGTGACACTAGTCCAGCATGGGCTCTCCCTCACCCTGTCTCAGCTGTAGTCACAACACTGTCATATACACGGTCACCGTGACATGTTCCTTGCTTAGGGATCATACTCACGATCACATACTCTTTCAAGAACCCATGCAGGTCAAATTCATAAAGCATAAATTTGTCCTTCCTTTTTTCCTGTCTCTTCTTTCTTTCTTTTCAGACATATTTTGAGCACTTATAATGTGAAAGACAATGTATTCAGCAGCAAGGTTCAAAGACAAATAAGACAAGCTGTGTCCACAAAGAGCCCACAGTGGACACAAGCAGGAGACAGAGAAGACAAGGCAGATTTGCAATGAGGAACATTCAGTTAGAAAGTGAGAGGGAGCACCCAAGAGACAACCCTAACTCTCAGGGAGGCTTCCTGAAAGACATACCTCCTGCTCTCAGCCCTGAAGGCTCAGCCAGGGGAGCCTGTGACACAAAGGAGGCAAAGAGACTTCCAGGTAAAAGGAGCCCCACACAAGCCCGTGAAGAGCCCAGCTGCAGAGGAACAGAAGAGTGAGGCCTGAAGAACTGGCCTGAGAGGGCACCTGGCCAGGAGGCTGGTGCTTGGGCATGGAGGGAGATGGTGGTGGAGGGCCAGGGCAGCTGAAGGCAGATGGAGACAAGGGGAGGGGCTGGGGAGACGTATAAGAAGGAACAGACCAGACTTGGTGGAGGCGGCAGGGAGAGGGAAGTCTGGGCAGAGAGCCAGGTTTCCAGCTCAGACAACATCCCGGTGTCACACGCGCACACGCACACACTTGCAGCGCTCTGGCTCCTTCCCTCTCTGGCAGGCCCTGGCACTGTGGTCCTACCGTGGCCCTCAGAAGGACTAACTCCAGGCCATTCCCCACAGCCTGTGGAGAGGGAAAGGGAGAGAGAGAAGAGGAGGAGAAGGGGACAGGAAGGATCACAGGACGGGCCTTACCTTTCCCACCTTACCTTTCCCACATAGGTGAAGAGGGCAGCCTCAGGGGACAACTCCCCACTGTGTAACTTCTGCACCAGCTGAGGCAGGGGCAGGGCCAGCAGCGCCTCCAAGTCCAGGTCAGGGTTCTTTGGGGGACACACTAGGATCAGTCCCCCACTCCCTGAAGGCCCCACATGCCTGTAGCAGACACATGTGGCCCATACCCCTCAGTCCCCACATGTAGCCAAGCAGATGCTCACTGTCATGTGCCAATCCATGACAAATGTGCCCATCCTGCCAGAGGGGGTACCCAGGGAGATGCCATGCACAGGCCGATTATTAAACTATTACAAATAACTGCCCTCAATGGCTGCCTGCTGTGTGCCAGGCACTGTGCTGATGCGCTCCGTCAGTGTGATTAAATCTTACTTCCACTCCCATTGCACAGATAAAGAAACTGAGGCTTAGAGAGAGGCACTGCCTTGCCTAGGTAAACTGTAGTGCTCTGCCCTCCCAGCATGGGCAAAACAAGAAGACCCCATCCTGGGTGGCTGGGCCTGTAGCTGGAGGCCACACCCAAAAGGGAAGATTTATACACTCATTCCACAGTTAGGTATTGTACACCTGCTCTGTACCAAGCTCCACACTAGTGTGGGAGTCAGGAGTGAACACAAAGCCATGCCCGTGGCAGCAGGGACCCAGGTCAGCAGATAAGTCACAGTAAACAAATAAGAACTTTAGATAGTGAGAAATGACTTAAAGAAAAAAAAAGAGGGTGCAGTGAGTGAGCAGCCCACCTGGGTAAGGTGGGCAGGGAAGAGCTCTGAAGGGCGAAGGCATTTGAGCAGATCCTCTGCTGCCAGGCCTCGAGGGTTCCCAGAGCCTCTGGGGTCAGCCCCTGCCTGCAAACACCTGCCTGCTTCGTCCTCAGGGGTATTGGACCAACTGGTAAACACAGAGTCACAGCCACCACTCCTCACCCCACCTTCCCCTGCTCTTGCCTAGGCCAACAGAGACCTCCTTCTCGCCAAATCCAACAGGTGATTGACTCTTTCTCCGACTCCACGTCTCACTGAAGCATCCAAAGGTATTGAGCCCACATGCCCGCTCTCTGCAATTCCTCCTGGACGGGGAGACACCACACTCTCCTGGATTCCCTCCTGCCTCTCTGCTGCTACTTCTGCAACTCGTTTATTTAGTCAGTCAACAAACATGCTTTTAGCACCTACTATGTGCTAAGGACTATGTTAGGGGCTATAAATTTAGAGGTAACCAAGACAGACAAGGTCCCTGCTTTCAGAGAACATACATTCACAAAAATAAACAAGTTAAATAATAGGTCATGATAAGTGTGAGACAGCAGATAAACAGTGCTGTGATGTAATGACAGGATGACTTAGATGGAATGCGCAGGCCTGAAGCGACATTTCAGCTGTGATTTGAAGGATGAGAAGGAGCCAGATGTGAGGAGAGACAGAGACTCCTCAAGGTTGCCCTGGGCACATTCTCTGAGGCTGAGAGAAGGCCTTCCCTCCCCCGGCTTGCACGTGCCCTCTCTCTCTGGGCTCTCCACCTATCCCACAGCTCCTGCTCCTTCACCCAGCCCCACCCAGCTAAGCCCAAAGCAGCTCACTGGGCTAATCCTGTCACTTGCCACCCACCCCTCATGTCCTTCCCTCTGAGCTCATCACTTCCCCCATTCTTTTTTTTTTTTAGTGGCTAGCTGGTACGGGTATCCGAACCCTTGACCTTGGTGTTATAACATCCAGCTAACCAGCCAGCCCCCCTCCCCACTTTCAGTCAGCTCTTCCTCCAAGTACCTTGAACTCTCACACAGGGAAGGGCGTGGCCATCCATCCAGGTGTTCAGCTGAGAAAACAGGAGTCATTCTGGTTCCTCCCTCTCCTTCCCACCTGCACCTAGTCAGTCACCAAGCCCTCAGTAGCTCTGGAAAATGGCCACCTCCCCATCTCCTGTACCAAGACCCCTCATTGGGGTTCATCTTTTTCTCTTGGTTCACACAAGGGCCACCTAACTGCTGCTCTGCCCTAGCCTCGCCCCTCCAACCCACACTTCCTGCTGGGGCCAGAGAACACAAAGCCCAACCTGGCCTTGCCTCTCCCCTTAAAATCCCCATCACATCACACCACAAGCTCCAGAACATGTTCCAGGAGGTGCTTCTGGGCAGGGGTTCCGTGAGTCTCATCTACACCCTTCCCCACAATGTGCCACTGTGCTCTCACACCCACCACACTCCCAGAACAGACTGCCCCTCCACACACACACACCCTACAGCCTTTGCACCCAATTCTTCAATATCAAGAGCACTTCCCTGAATTTATTAAACTGATAAAACACTTTTTCTTTGGTGGCTGACCCCTACAGGGATTGAACCCTGGACCTTGGTGCTATCAGCACCATGCTCTAATCAACTGACCTAACCAGCCAGCCCTGGATTTTTTTTTTTTTTTTTAATACAGGAAACTACAAAGAAGAAAAAAATAGGTCTATGACCTCTCCCCAAACACACCCAATGATCCCTGTTGATATTTTTCTTAAAAGGTATACAAAATTAAAAGTGAGCCTTCCCTCTACCCCGTCTATCCTGCACAGTCCCTCTTCTAAAAGGAAAAAAGTTTATGAAAAATCCACAATGTATGAAGGTACTTCAAAAACTTCATCCCGAAAATGGAATTAAAAGATAGTACAAATCTTTCCATGAACTTTTGGAAGACCCCTTGTATACAGCTGTATTTTTGCACAAAGGGATCATGCTACACACATAGTACCCAGGCAAGACACATCTT
The DNA here is from genome assembly GCF_000696425.1 of Galeopterus variegatus. NCBI lineage: Eukaryota > Metazoa > Chordata > Mammalia > Dermoptera > Cynocephalidae > Galeopterus > Galeopterus variegatus. Next base: position 503,556 of record NW_007726353.1, on the reverse strand, counting down.
GCCTGTCCCATCACACAATGAAAATAGAAACTTTGCTTTATTTTTTTATCTGCTTATGTAAATATGTGCTGATTATAAAAACAAATGCCTAAAAGAAAGTCAACATCAGCAGAGAGCCCACCACACTGGAATAATTACCACTGACAGTCTGGTCACCATCTCCTCCCACCACGCCTCAAAAGGTGCCCACAAGATCTCTGTGCATCAGCTGGCAGCATGCTCCCCTCCATTCTCAGCACAAATTTTCATTCTTGCTTATGTTCTTCCCTGTTGACAGCTGATGACACAGTTGCTAACAGCTACTTTTCAGTCTTCACCTAGTAACAGGCAGCTGAGACATTTTCTCTCTCACAAGACACCAAAGTCAGTCTGTACCTACAGGAGTCCAATATGTAAACATGGGGGAAGTTGATTCTGTGTGGAACATGCAGGGAAGTGTACAGATAACTTCTAACTAGTCAAACGTATGTATGTATACTTTTTCCAGAGAGGGATACTATACCTATCATTTATGTATCACCCCTCTTCCATCTATTTCTTTTTCTCCTTCTGAACCACCTATTGTCCTAATTTCAGGTCTCCTGGATTGTCCTCCATGTCTGTTTTCTTTTCCCTCACTTTTTTTTAATCACTTTTGTTCTGTTTCAAGATATTTCTTCCATTTGATCATGTAGGCCACTGATACTGGTCTCCACAATAACCGTGCACTCCTTCAATTCATCTACTGAATCATTTCATTTTAAAGTAATGTGCAAGGTAGGCTTGGAGAAGGCCAGGATACAGAACCACCGTTCAGATAAAGTTGAAGGACCTGGCATTGGTAATACTAGTGGGACTCTGATAAGCGGGTTGTAAGAGATGTGAAAAAGGGCATTCAGGGTAAAACAGAACTACATGTGCAAAGGCACAGAGGCATGAGTAGGTGTTCTGTGATGTCTCTCCCAGCCATAATATTCCATTGATGGTGATCCCTCTCTTCAGTTTAAAAAGGATATCAAAACTCATTCAGGGGACAGGGTGGGAAAAAATGAGTGAAGGTTTATTACAGGTTAGCTTCACATAGTCAAGAGTTACCAGAAACACACCTTTCTCTAGAGTTGCTCTAGAGTGTAGAGAGAAGTTAACCATTGTGTGATGACTCAGACAGTGCTTTATGTCTCCTCTCCCCTGTCCAGTCTGTGTCCTCCTTGGAACACAGCTAGGTATCTGGGCTCCAAACTAGTTTTGTCCAGAATCCATCAGGCAGGAGCTATACTGCTCAGGAGCTCCTTGCTATTCAGCCCTGGGCTGTGAGGGCCTCAGAAGGAAGGTTGCTGAGACCATATCAGGTCCCACCTCCCCTCATCCAGGAACTCCAGAGCCAAGCAGAAGGGCTCCTTGGGGGAAGGGGCGGGGGGAAGGAGGTCCCGGGGCTGGGCTGAGTTCAGCTAAAACTCCACCTCCTACCAACCCCAAGGCTTACAAAGCTATTATCATCGAGACTCGACCCCTTTGCTGATTGCTCAAACCCCCAGAGGCTCTGAAAAGAATTCTCCCTTTCTCTTTCAGTCACTGGAAACCCAAAAGGTAATTTTCTGCTTCCCCTCCTGAAAGAGCCAAGCTTTGGTGTTGGAAGCCATGCTCTCCTGCCCCAGGCAGGATGTGTAAACAGCTTTTTGTATTTCAGAGCCAAAACTTCAGTCTTGGAAGGTTTGGTTCTTAAAAATAATGAAGGGCAGTTACTCCAGACATACACACTGATGCTTAGAGTTGAAGTGCAGGAAGACCCATCATTCTACCATCCCACACCCGTGCCAGCCAAATGGATTCCTCACAACTAGGAGAGGAGTTCTGTAGGCAGGAACTGTGAGCAAATTCCTGCACCTGCTCCCCACACAGCTCTTGGAGCTGGCACAACTCAGCTGGCTGCACAGAAAGACATGGGGCCTCTGGAGCAGCTGAAGGTCTCCAGGATAATCACAAGGATCTCTGAGAGGGGCACTCCAGAGCTCAGCCAGAAAAGGGGGCTAGACAGTGAAGAACCTGTGCTCCCGTAGGGGAGGTGGCCAGTTTGAACTGAACACCAGGACCCTCCCAATCTGGGAAGAGGCCCTAAAAATTAACTGATGGTGTACTTTTCAGCCAGCTTGACAAGTGGAGGCTGGAACCAGATATATTTTGATTTCAATAAATAAATATGACACCTCCTAGCCTCAGGGATGGTGTGGAATAAATTCATACAATTACGGCTAGCCAAAACGTCACCACATTCAAGGCTACATCCTGGGCCTGGATTCCAAGACCCAGTCTCCTTTCCTGATACCTCTCCTGTGCTCTTCTCCACTGGAATGAGGCTGGAGAGTTCCGCTGAGTACCGAGGTTCTTGTTCCAGCTCTGCCACAACTCAAAAATCACTAGCTGCAGCTGAGCATCTGCTAAATGCAATTTTCTATGACTCCCTCTCTGTCTTCCACCTAGGTATACCCTCCTGACTCCTGCTGTCCTGCCTTCCCATCTGTCAGAGCCCACGAACACTCAGGGCAAGTCTTCCCTGTCTGAGGACATCAGAACATCTCCCAGAGTTCAGCATTTTGGCTTCTAACTGGGGCCAGTGTTTCATACACCTGGTGGGAAGTCCTCTCAATCTGGACCCCCCGCCCCCAAACATACACACACAGATGATCCAGAGAGGAAGAAAAGCTTGTTGACAGATCTCGCAGGGAACGGCTGGAAATAAACTTGCTCCTGCAAGGGGCTTACCGGAGCTTGAACACGACAACCTGGGCGACAGGAGCTTAAGGAGATTTCCATTCTAGCCCGACTTTGCCAATAACTCCTCATGCATTTGGGCAAGTCTCTTTCTGGCTCCTTCTTAGGATCTTCATGCACAAATCAAGCAGTTTGAACTTTTGACTCTCCGGATTACCCGGGTCACCACTCCAGGATTCCAAAGTCCTAAACTACAGCATTCTGTTGGTTTTCACGCTAGCGTTTTCGCGTTCAAATGGCGATTTTGAGATACTTTGGCACGTAGCAAAGCTCTTTTTTTGACCCTGTGTCTATAGCCTTCCACAGCCTGCCCTGTCCCTTTCCTTCCCCCTGGCCCCACCGGGCTCAGAAAGAGTGCGGAATTCATTAAAGTGAGGAGAGGGTCTGTAGAGTTACACACCTGCGCCGCCTGCCCCTCCGCGCTTCCGGGCGACCGAAGGTGCTGTTGGGTCTACCACCACCCGGTGCCCACCCCGCCCGGCTCCTGGTCGTCACCTGGAGCCGGAAGCGCTGCGCCGCCTTGGCCATGGTCTCCAGGCCTGCTCGCTGACTCTGTCGGGCCCGGGCCGCCGCGCCCCGCGCATTCCGGCGCCCGGACCAGCGCAGGGCCACGGCCGCCGCCACCAAGCAGCAGGCCAGGGCAGCCCCGGAGGCTCCAGAGAGCGCGGCCCACAGTCCGTCCAGCACCATGATCTCCCGCCGCCAACTGCTGCCGAGCGGAGAGCAACAGACGAAGAATCAGCACGCGCGACCCGACCGCCCGCCACCGCAAAACCCGGCA
>NW_007726353.1:494887-499971 GCF_000696425.1 Galeopterus variegatus | reverse complement strand
GGCGCGGCCGTGGCCCACGGGGACGCGCGCCGTCGCCCGGCAGCGGGCGCGAGGCAGGCGGGGCGCGACGGCCAAGGTCGAGTCCGGCGGCCAGGCGGGGATCGCCGTCGCGTCCTCCGGCACTGTGCCAGGCCCCGCAGGTGGGCGGGAAGGGTACCCGCTCTGCGTGGGCGCCCTCGGAAGCACGAGCATAGCAGCAGGCGCCGCAGCCCCCCGCCCGGCCTCCGCCCCGCGCGCCCGGAGCCCCAGCTCCCGGAAGACGGGGCCCAGCCAGAGCCCCCTGCGGTACAGGCCCGCCAAGAGGACAGGGAGCAGCCATAGACTGGGACCTTACTAACCTCCGCAAACACTTGAGCAGCGTCTTTCCTGGAGAACCAGGCGTCGGGGCAGGGCACCGCAGAGCGCCCACTTCTCTCCAGCGCGGGGCCTCCGGGGTGCCCTCCTGGAGATGGACACCAGAGGTGCCTCTGGGCGCCCACCCGCTGCCCACTCGTCTTTCCCCAACCTCGGGTCGCGTGTCTCTCGCTCTGAGCTCTTCATGGCCACAACTACCCATCACTTGTCTTTCTGCTCAGCCACTTCCGGCAGACTGGCCTCCCCAAGGTCACCCTCTTCTAGTTCTGGGCCCTCTTGAATTTAACACCCAATAAGCAGAAGGACCTGGTACCCTTCACTGGAGGGGTAAATCACACACACACACACACACACACACACACTCACTCTCTCTCTCTCTCTCTCTTTGTCTCTCTCTCTCCTCTCTAGGCTTCTCTCACAGGACTTTGTGCTTCTGTCTCATTTGCTCTCCCAACAGCCCCATGAGAAAGGCATATTTCTCATTTTACTGATGAGGTAACTGAGGACAAGAGAGGTTAGATGACTTCTGTGGGTCAAGCAGGTGGCTGAGTTGGGACTCAAACTCGTGTCTAATCCAAGCAAAGCCCGGGCTCTTAACCATCAAGCAGTGCTCCCATTACTGCCCCTGGAAAACGGGGCACTGTGGGGTGGGCTACCAGAAAGTGCTTTGTGACTCCAGAAACACTAGACTGGGGTAGCTCCTGGTTATTTTTGCCTCTCTGAATATGTGCCTTTACCTGTAAAAGGAGGACGGCTATAATGCCTACCTTACAGGATTGTTAGGAGTCTGTGAGGTCCTTTAACAATGGTGCCTGGCACAGAGTAGGCCCTCCATAAATGTTTACTGACTGAATGAAAGCCCCAGCTGTGGACAGCCTTGAATGTTATTGAAAGAATCTGGGCCCGAGGGCCTTGAGTCAGGCTCTTGAGCATATCTGGGAAGGGCCCAACGCCTTGTGTATCTAAGTCTTCAGTCCGGAGTGAGTGCTTCAGCTCCCATGCAGCACTGATGCTCTTTCTAAGTTTCAAATCCCTAAACCTCATTTTCCCTAGAAGAGAGGAGCTGAAAGATGCAGATGATGGAAACCCCAGTGCAAAGTGGGTCTTGTGAGATCACCTCACTCCATCTCCTAAGAATGGAATTCTAGCCATCAGTTCACCCTTCACTTGCTGGGTGACCTTGGGTAACTCAACTTTCCCTTTTGTAAAATGAGAAGCATTCTTCCAGACCCTCTCTTCCTCTCAAGAAGGGGAAAATAAGATTATAGTCATAGGGAAACTCTGGCCATTCCTGAGGCTTAATCACCATGTTTATAACCTGTCCAGAGTAGTGCCAAGATTTGTTACTTTAGGAACTCTGTTTACAAAGCATTCACTTGTGTTTGCTGTAATGATTCTTATCTACGTAGTAAGCTCCCTGTGGGCATATTAAATAGATTTAATTTACAAAAAGGATCTGAAGGTTACGAATGGGTTTGGAGGCCAAGGCAGCAAGTCCTGGACTGTGTCTAACTTACAGGTCACGGTGGGTGGCCACTTCATTCCTGCAAAGAGGATCTTGAGACCCTTCTGACATCCTGAGGTTCAATTCAAGAGACATCCACTGACCCCTGCTAGTAAGATAGTCCTCTTGCTATGAGCTGGGGAAACTGAAGCAAATACTAGACAAATTCTGGCCATGTGGAACTTGAGGTGTGATCAGGAAGGGAAAAGGCATGCATAGATCAGGAAACTAAATAAAAGACAGGCTTTGGTAGAAATGCAGAGAACATGCTGCATGAACTCAGAGAGCCTTGGATTATGGGCCCTTGGGCTGAATAGCTCTCAGAGAAGCACGACAGCACAAGGGAGAGCTTGACTCTACAGCTGGACTGTTGACTCTACAGCTGGACTGTTTAGTAACCCATCTTTGTTGTGTGACTCTCTGTGCCTCAGTTTCCTTACATGTAAAATAAAGATAATAGTACCTCCCAATACTCTACTACTATTGTAAGAATCAAATGAGTTGATACATGTAACACAACCAGAAGTCCTAACATATAGTAAGCAATCCATGCATGTTATCATCATTATTATTATTATTATTAGAAAAATAGAGACATGGAGAGGAGGGCTGGCCGGTTAGCCCAGTTGGTTAGAGTGTGGTGCTGATAACATCAAGGTCCAAGAGACATACCGAGAGGGATTATATGGCCTGAGGAAGCCCAAACTCAGGAAACAGACTGCCTGAGTTCAAGTTTTAAATTTCTCATTTACTTACTGTTTAACTTCTTGTGCCTCAGTTTCCTTATTTGTAAAATGTGACTGGCCACAGAATTGTTGTGAACATTATGCAACTTAATTCAAGGAAAGAGCTTAGAACAGCACCTCTCCCTTTGCAAGGGCTCGATAAATGTTAGCTCACTATTTTAAGCAGAGATGTGATGCAATCCTACCAGTGTTTTGGGAAGGCAGTGCGGAGGTGGGTTGAGAGAGGCAAGCTGGAGGCTGAAGCTGCAGAATAGAAGAGCAGGCGGATGCAAAGATCCAGTGGGGGTGGGTTTCCAGGGCTCCACTTGTGTTAGCAGAGGCATCTGTGACATGAGGCAACACCATACCACTCTGTGAGCTAGAACAGCAGGCACCTGCGCTCCGGTGGTTCATGCAAGGGAGAGTTACTCTTGCTCTTACCTGCAGCCCCTCAGGCAGGCCCTGGTGCAGGATCAGGGTCCTCCCCAGTTAGCTGGTAACCTTGAGCGAGTCACCCTAACCTGTCTTCAGCTGTCAAATGGGGAGACAGGCAATACCTTCCCCAGCTCTCTCCAAGGTGGGGGGGCAGGGTTGCCTGGAGGGGGAGGAGAGCTCTAGTGGGGGTAGGGAGCTTCTCAGATTCCAGAGGATTTGAAGTCTGTCTTTGTCCTGGGACAAAAACTGCCCACTTCTCCATTTCCTTTCACTTCTGTGAGGCTTTCCAAGCAGCCTACTGAACTGGAGGTAATGAGAGGGACACAGTCCTGCTCTAAGGAACTGCTATGGTTTGAATGTATGTGTCCCTCCCAAATTTATATGTTGAAACCTAATCACCAAGGGGATGGTATTAGAAGGTGGGGCTTTATAGAGGAGATGATTAAGTTGTGAGGACTGGCTCTCATGAATGGCATTAATGACCTTATGAAAGAGGTGAGGGAGGGCAGCCCTCTCGCCCTTGTACTCTTCCACCAAGTGAGGACACAGCAACAAGGCACCATCTATAAACAGAGAGGGAGCCCTGTGCTTTGATCTTGGGCTTCCCAGCCTCTAGAACAGTAAGAAATAAACTTTCTGTTCTTTATAAATTATTCAGTCTCAGGTATTTTGTTATAGCAGCACAAAGGGACTAAGACAGGAATTCACAGCCCCACATGTGAGGTGGCACATCACACTCAGAAGCACTGCCCTCTGTGGGGTGCTAACAATTTACAAAGCACTGTCAGGTCTTTGAATGCAGTGTCTGAACTCCCCTACCACCCTCTACCTCCCCTATACCTCCTCTGAGTTTAAGGAGAGTTTGTTTCCTGGGGTAAACTGATTGCATAAATAACCACAATAGCCTACATCTCTCTGTGTCTGTGCTCTTTGCAAAGTAATTTTGTAGCTCCTCCCCACAAGAGGTGGGTTCTGTTTCCCCACCCCTGTAAATTTTTGTGACTGGCTTTAACTAATGGAAAGTAGTGGAAGGAATGTTGTGTTAGTTCTTAGCCTAGGCTGCAAGAGAATTGTTTTGTCCCTCTCTCCTGGAACCCTGCCATTACCATGAGAACAAGCCCAAGCTGGCCTGCCAGAGGATGCAAAACTCAGGCCCTTACACAGGTGAGAGAGCCAACATAAAGAGAGTGACCTGAGTGTAGATATATGAGTGAGCTTGCCAAGCCCAGCTTTGCTCAGCAAAATCACCAAGCCAACCCATAGACTCAGAGAATAGTAAATGGTCATTTAAACCATTGGGCTACCTAGTTAGTTCAGTTGGTTACAGCATGGTGTTGTAACACCAAGGTCAAGCATTCAGATCCCCTAACTGGCCAGTCTCAAAAAAACAAACAAAAGCACTAATTTGGGGGTTGGTTTGTTATAAAGCAATAGCTAACTGATACACCTCCCAATCCTCATTGCCCAGATGAGAAAATGAGCCCTACAGACAACCAGTGACTTGCTCAGTGCATCATAGCTATTAGAGGGCTCAGCTGTAAATCAAACCTGGATCTTCAAGACTTAAAATCCCTGCTGCCTCTACAACATGAACCCACATAGCTAGACTTTAGAACTCTTATTAAAAGTTCCTAGTCATTAGCTTGGAAACCCACCATTTACACCTCAACTTAAATCTATTTTCTTCAACCTGTTTTAACCCATATCCTCTTTGGATATACACAAAATGCTATGCTTGCTCCCTCCTATATATAATTTATTTGAAAGTGTGGGGTTAGTTTCTTTCCCATTCTATACCTCAGTTTCCTCATCTGTAAAATGGGCATATTGCACTACCTCATTGGTTGCCACGAGAATTAAATGAGTAAATGTTAGTAAAGTGCTTAGAACAGTGCCTGACATATAGTAAGGACTGTATCACTAAATAAAATAAAATAATGTGACTAAAACTGAGCCATGGTAATGGCAATTTTATTAACGAAACAGTTTATTTTGAACATGAGGGCTACATATTTTTCTTTTTTTTTTTTTTTTTTTTTTTCCTTTTTGAGACCGGGCCACCCCAC
>NW_007726353.1:412683-494794 GCF_000696425.1 Galeopterus variegatus | reverse complement strand
TTTTTTTTTTTTTTTTTTTTTTTTTTTTGTCCATTTTGAGACCGGGCCACACCACACTCAGCCAGTGAGCGCTGTGAGCGCACCGGCCATCCCTATATAGGATCCGAACCCACGGCAGGAGCGTTGCTACGCTCCCAGCACTGCACTCTCCTGAGTGCGCCATGGGCTCGGCCCTCAAACCAGTTTTTCAATACCACACATACAGAAAAGCACATGCCTCCTTTCTATAGAAACACTGGTGGGACATTATTACACATTTATGTCATATTTCACAGAGAATATATTCTTGGTACGTTGTGTGTAAATCAAATCCTAACACAAATCCCTGCTGTTTAAAGAACTCATCTGGGGAATCATTCTGCAAAATGAAGACTGCTTTTGTAAAGCAAATTAGTATCCCTAGAGGGACACTCAAAATTTTGACAAGAGATGCATTGTTTCTTTTTGTTTAAAATAAATTTTCCAGGATTCCCTTAGGGGATTCTGGTCCCTCTCTCTCTTTCCAAGATCCTCCCACAGGTTACAGGGCTGCCAACCACTGAACCTCAGTCAAATTCAAAGTCCTCCAAGAGGCCTCCTGCCTTCTCTCATTTGGCCTCTTGTTCTTTAGGGCGGGGACCTGAGTGATTCCTGGCTCTACCGAGGTGAGTCCCTTTGAAAACAGATAGAGGAACTGTCCTCTGTGGCTCTGATGCCATTCCGCTGACAGTCTGGATATTCAGCAAGCAAGCCTTCAGGCTCTTTGGATCCTGCCCTAGCTGGCAACAACCTGCTTGCAACTTCCTTCACAAACAGGGGCATTGGTTGGTGAATTAGCCCATTTGGTTAGAGCATGGTCCTGGTAACACCAAAGTCAAGGGTTCAGATCCCCATGCCCACAAACAAGGGACATCCAAGAGAGACATAGCCCACAGTTCTAGCAGATGTCCACATCTGGTTCTGTGAGTTGGGTGAACATAATCCTAGGGTTAAAGTTCATTTTTTTGTTTGTTTTTTGTTTTTTGGCAGCTGGCTGGTATGGGTCTCAGAAGCTAAAGATGATTATCTGGTAAAGAGGGTGATGCCCTGGAGCTGGCCATCAGCTGAAGGACTTTTGGAAGTGGCAGTGAGGGATTCCTGTGACACTTTCTGCTCCTCCTTGCTGCCAGGCATTGGCTCAGTCCTTTAAGGCCCAATTCAGAGGCCTCAGGTTCCAGATAGCAGATGAAACACATGCATTTAATAGCCCCCTTAAAATGTGGGGGGAACGACTGGGGAGTATGGGAATCTGAACCCTTGACTTTGGTGTTATATATAACACCACGCTGTTAACCAACTGAACTAACCAGCCAGCCAAAAAACATATTTTAAAAAGAAAACCAGAGGGCTGAGCCCGTGGCACACTCAGGAGAGTGCGGCACTGGGAGCGCAGCAGTACTCCCGCCACGGGTTCGGATCCTATATAGGGATGACCGGTGCGCTCACAGTGCTCACTGCCTGAGCGCGGTGCGGCCGGTTTCAAAAAAGCCGGTCTCAAAAAGGACAAAAAAAAAAAAAAAAGAAAAAGAAAACCAGAGAAAGAGTTATTGGTAAGCCAGAAAAAAATTAAAATTTCTAGAATATAGAAAGCAGGTGATATCAAACTGGAGGTGTAGTGGGGAACACTGAGCATTTTCTGATTGTTAAACCTGCCCCCTTCCGCTGGAGAAACTGTTTTAGAAATTTTATGCTTGGCTGTCTTAATCGTGAAATTTAGCTTCTTCAACCCAGCTTGCTTCCTGCACCCATGCAAATTAGGCTCCAGAGCTGACAAATGGACTGTGTCCCATAATCAGCCAATATGAATGAGCAGGGCTACATCCCTCATTTACATAAAAGGACCTGAATGGGAACTTGGGTGAAAAGTTAGGGCAGGAATTTTGGCTATACAGCCTGCCTCTTTCCTTGGTTCAGGGAGACACAAGGCTAATGCTCGTGCTCTCCTTGCTTGCAAGCAATGAAGCACTGTAACATCAAAAACAGCTGTAACACCAAAAAGAGTTGACAACTATAAAAAGAGCTATAAACCAACGTTGGTCTTGGATTCCTCTGTGCGAGCGCCTCACAACAGAGGAAAAGGAGAAACAGTTGAAGACACCAGAGGGAAGCAGGGTGTTCCCCAGGGGAGCACTAGAGAAGGTCCAAGCAGGAATGGTCCATCAGGACAGTCATGGGATTATACAGAGTACAGCTTGGAACTGCTGCAACTTTGGGGCCTTTTCCTACTCCCTTTGATAAAGTAACAGTCCAGGTCCAAGTCTGGGGAAATATGCTCTAAGTAAAGTGCCCCAGTCTGGGAAGGACAATCACCGAGGGCATCAGGGCTTGAGGGGAGCAGAACAGAGAACTGAGCAACTGTGGTCCCCTAGGACAAACAAAGAGGAGAAAAAAAGAAAAGAACAGTGACATTGTAGGACTTGTAGGAGTCCCAGCCTACATGCCCACTTCTTAATCACTTCCCTCTCCTGACCAGTCAGCCCTTCAGGTCGGGAGAAGGGCCTCCTGCCGGCCCCGCCCAACTCAGGAGGAAATGCACACCACCCTTTACTGACATATGGTTCATTCATTCATCATTCATTCATTCCCTCAGATGCAGAGGGCTGAGTTTATCAAACTCCTCAGTTTACAGCACATTATCATCATTGATCTATCCAAACCCCTCTTTTATTTTACCTATTTATTTCTTTTGTTTTTCCTTCCCAGTTTTATCCCCTTTCCACCCATAAGCAACTCTTATAATTTGTTTAATGCTTGACTCTGTATGTGTGTTCTTATAAAATATGTGCTGTTGTTTTGTAGGAATGTATTTTCCTGCTTTATTAAGATATAATTGGTTCACAATAAACTGCACATGTTTAAAGTATATAACATCCATCATCCCCAAAAGTTTCCTTGTGACCTTGTGTAATCCATCCCTCCCCACCGTTCCTCTCCCTAGGCAACTACGGATCTGCCATCTGTCACTATAAATTGGTTTGTAATTTCTAGAATTTTATATGACTGGAATCGTTTAATATATATTCTTTTTTTGGTCTGATTTCTTTCACTCAGCATAATTATTTTAAGATTCATTCTTGTTGCTGCTGAGTAGTATTCTATTGTATTCCATTGTATGTATATACCACAATTTGCTTATCTATTCACCTGTTAATTGGCATTTTCAATTTGGGGGTATTATAAATAAAGCTGCTATGAACATTCATGTACAAGTCTATACACATGTGTAACTTTTTAAGAAACTGTCAAACTATTTTTAATTTACATAAACCAACTCAATTATTCATTCAAAAATTAAAACAGATAAGCAAGAATCACCAGACACTTGAGGAAAACTAACAACATGAAAGATAAGGACCAAGTTGTACAAACAGCACCATATCCCAGGGGAGAAAAAAGATTATTTAGGAAACACAAAGATATTTTTTGTTTAAAAAAAACCTTACAAATATCTGGTATGCTTTAAAAAGCTTGAAAAGATATTATAGAATCTGAAATATTTCAGAATAAATTTATATTGTAAGCATAAAAACAGATCAGGCTTCTATGGAAAAATAGAAATCAGAGAATGAAGAAAAGTTCCTGGAAATTAAATACATGGGGATTGCCAAAATAAACAAATTCAAACAACAGACTCAATAAAAGACATGAATAGGACTACAAGTCAAGCTGGTGGTGTGAATAACAAGAATAAGGGAAATCTCCCTGGATATTGAACAAAAAAGACAGACAGATGGAAACATAAGAGAAAAATTAACAGTCAAGGAGAACTGATCCAGGAGGTTCAACATCCATCTAGTGGCATTCCAAAAGCTAGGAATAAGACAAAGGAAAGGAAGAAATAATTCAAAAAGTAATAGAAGAAAAATTTCCTAGCATAAGAATTAATACTAGCTAATATTTATTAACTGCATACTGTGTGCAACAATTGTTCTATGTGCTTATTAAAGAAGTCACAATTCTTTAAAGGATTTACTCAGTACTGAGAAGAATACATTTTAAAAAAGATGCACATCAGCTATATAACTGTGATATTTTAAGATTTCAAGGCTAAAGAGAAAAACCTAGGGCCGGCCCGTGGCTCACTCGGTAGAGTGCAGTGCTGATAACACCAAGGCCACGGGTTCGGATCCCATATAGGGATGGCCGGTTCGCTCACTGGCTGAGTGTGGTGCTGACAACACCAAGTCAAGGGTTAAGATCCCCTTACCGGTCATCTTTAAAAAAAAAAAAAGAAAAACCTAAAAACTTCTGTAGTGGATTGAATTATGTCCCCCCCAAAACTCCCTGAAGCTCGAATTGTGTTTCCCAAGTTTTATGTACTAGAAACTTGGCCCCCACTGTGACTGTTAAGAGGGTGGGAGATCCTATTATGGTAATTGAAAGGTGGAGCCTTGAAGAGGTGATTGGATTGTAGAACATGCAGTAGTGAATGGATTAAAGATGGTGATCAGGGGTGTGGTTCTGAGGGCTTTAAAAGAAGAGGAGAGTCTGTCTGTCTCTCTCTCTGCTCTCTCTGCTTCCACCATCTTACAGTGTGAGAACCCCGGGTCACTGTCACCACCACCAGATGGACTTTGCACTTCCCAGCCTCAGAAACTGTAAGCAATAAATTTCGTTTTTCTTTATAAATCACCTAGTTGCAGGTATTTTGTTATAAGCAACAAAATGAACTAATACAGAAAATTGGTACCAGAGAAGTGGGGTGTTGCTTGTAACGGATACTTGAAAATGTGGAAGCAGCTTTGGAACTGGGTGTTAGGCAAAGGTTGGCAGAGTTGGGAGGACTCAGAAGAAGACAAAAAGACAAGGGAAAGTTTGGATTGTCTTAGAGACTGATTATATGGTGGTGAGCAGAATGCTGATAGAAATATGGACTGTAAAGACCATTCTAAGGAGGACTAATGAGCTGTAAAGACCATTCTCAGATAGAAATCAGAAGGAGTTTATTGGAAACTGAGGCAAAGATCACCCTTGCTGTGAACTGGCAAGGAACTTGGCTGCATTGTGCCCATGACCTAAGACTTTGTGGAAGTTCAAATTTAGGAGTTGTGAACCAGAGTACTTGATGGAAGAAATTTATAAGAAGCAAAGCATTAAGGAAGCTGCGTGGCTACTTCTTTTTTTTTTTTAAAGATGACCGGTAAGGGGATCTTAACCCTTGACTTGGTGTTGTCAGCACCACACTCACCCAGTGAGCTAACCGGCCATCCCTATATAAGATCTGAACCCGGAGCCTTAGTGTTATCAGCACCACACTCTCCCAAGTGAGCCACGGGCCAGCCCCTGCATGGCTACTTCTAACAGCCTACTCTGAGTTATGGTGGCAAAGGCATGACATAAAGGCAGAATTTAAAAGGGAAGCAAAGTATGCAAATTTAGAAAATTTGCAGCCTGGCCATGTAGTAAAGAAGCAGAGAACATGCAGTGGTGAAGCCCAGTGACCCTTAGCTAAAAAGATTAGTGCAAAAGAAAAGGATTATCAAGAGAAGGGGGGAAAGGCCCTGAAGACATTGCAGAAGTCTCTGGGGCCAACCCTTCCATTTCAGGCCCAAAGACCTAGGGAGACAAAATGATCTTGGGGAACAGGTCTGAGGCGCCCTCCATGGGCTCACTGCTCAGGACCATCTTGGGAATCTACTTCCAGCACCAGCACCTCAGCTGCTTTGGCTACTCCAGCCATGGCCAAATTGTTCCCAGGTGTGGCTGGACATGTAGCTTTGGAAGATACAAGCCAGAAGCCTTGGTGGCATCTATGTGGTGTTAAGTCTTTAGGCTCACAGAATGCCAGAGCTGTGGAGGCTTGGGAGCCTCCATCCTGATTTCAGAGGATGTATGGAAAAGTCTAGGGGCCCAGGAAGAGATCTGTCTCAGGGGCAGAGTCACTCCAAACAGCCTTTGCTAGAGCAATGCCAAGTGGAAATGTGCAGTCAGAGATGCAGCGGAAAAACCCCATCAGTGCCACGACTACTGGAGCTGTGAGAGCAGGACAGCCATGAAGACCTCAGACCTGTAGAGCTACCAGAGTGGAACACCAGACTGAGAGAAGTAAAGCATCACCTGAGACCAGGAAAGACATAGGAGCGGAGCTGCCCAAGGACTTGGGGACCCAACCCCCACACCAGCATGCAGAGGAGGTTGAACATGGAGTCAAGGTACCTGATTTGCCAGCTTTGAGATTTAATACCTGCCCTTCTGGGTTTTGGACTTGTTTGGGACCTGTTACCCCTTTCTTTTGGTCTATTTCTCTCTTTTCGAATGGGAATATGTACCCTATGTTTGTCCCACCACTGTATCTTGGAAGTAGATGACTTGTATTTATTTCACAGATGGGACTTTGAACTTTGGACTCTTGAGTTGAAACAAGTTAAGACTTTGGAGATTAAATGAATGCATTTGCATGCGAAAAGGACATGAGTGTTGGGGGACCCGGGGAAGAATGTAATGGATTGAATTATATCCCCCCAAAACTCATTGAAGCTTGAATTGTGTTCCCCAAGTTTTATGTATTAGAAACTTAGCCCCTACAGTGACTGTTAAGAGGGTGGGAGATCCTATTATGGTAACTGAAAGGTGGGGCCTTGAAGAGGTGATTGGATTGCAGGACCATGCCTTAGTGAATGGATTAAAAACCATGGTCAGGGGCATGGTTCTGAGGACTTTAAAAGAAGAGGAGAATCTGTCTGTCTCTCTCTCTGCTCTCTGCTTCCACCATCTTGTAATGTGAGACCTCTGGGTCACTGTTGCCACTACCGGATGGACTTTGGACTTCCCAGCCTCAGAAACTGTAAGCAATAAATTTTGTTTTTCTTTATAAATTACCTAGTTGCAGGTATTTTGTTATAAGCAACAAAATGAACTAATACAGCTTCCAAAAAGTAAAAGTAATCACTTACAAAGGAATGAAAATCTGGTTGATATCATACTTCTCATCAGCAAAACACTTAATTAAAAAAAAAATTATCAAATAGTATCTTTAAATTTTTCTGTAAAATATTTTGAACCTAGAATTAGATGCTTGGCCTACCAACCAAGCATTAAGCAAAACACTTTACAAAATGTAGAAGAACTCAAAAAGCTTACCTTCTATGCACTTTATATGAAATGTTACTCAAGGAAGTAATCTAGCAAAATGAAAAAGGACCTCAAGAAAAAGAACAATTTGAGATACAAAAATGATTAGCACCTGAGTATGATCCAAAAGAAATAAAGTGAAAAATAAAACATGGGATCGTGTTTCCAGCTCTGTGAGACTAGTCATACTACGTGATTCTACAGTGTTGGTATTACTGGATCTGCCACTCTTAAGCTATCTAAACTTGAACTACCTACTTAATCTTTTTCTTCTTCTGAAAAATGAGCATAATAACAGTACCTACCTCAAAAGGTTGTTAGGGTGATTGAATTAATTTATCTACATAAAGCTCTTAGAACATACTAAATTTTCAATAAATATTAGTTGTGGCTAGTATTATAAAATCTACATACTAATGCTGTAATACCTATTTATTGACTTTGAATTTTCAGAGTCAATACATAAACAAGCACAGAAGAAACATCTATACATACAAATTTATGTAAAAATAAGAACAAAACAGGGCACAAAACTATGCTATCTACCCTAAGTGAATCATTGTGCAGTATATGCAAGTACTGAGATAACATACTGTACCCCACAAATATGTACAAGTAAGTGTTAAAAAAAATTTTTTTTGGTGACTGGTAGGTAAGGAGATCCAAACCCTTGACCTTGGTGTTATCAACACCACAATCTAACCAACTGAGCTAACTGGCCAGCCCAAAATATTTTGAATAAAAGAAAAGAACAAAACAACTAAAAAGTGGAAAGTGTGGGTAGAGAAGGGAGAATTTGTTCACTAAAAGCTTCCATTTTTGGAGAGGAGAGGTGATACCATCTCAAGTTGATATATCAAGAGATAGAGATTGAAATATATTACTGAAAGTCTTAAGAATATTAATAGGCATCATTTATGGAGTTTGTAATATATGCCAGGCCCTATTGTAAAAGCTTTACATATATAAAATCATTTAATACCACAAGGTAGATGCTATTGTTATCTCCATTCTGCAGACCATTCTCTAGAAAAATAAAATAATAGTAGTGTAACTCATAAAACATTAAGGGGAGGGAGGAGAAAACATGGGAGGTGATATAAGTTATCAAATTCTTAATTTTCACAGTAGAAGTCATCAGATACTGGCTAAACTTGATAAATCAGGAAATACAGGTTGGCCAGTTAGCTCAGCTGGTTAGAGTGCAGCCTTGTAACACCAAGGTCAAGAGTTTGGTTTCCAGTACTGGCCAGCAGCCAAAACACCACAATCCAGGTTTCAATCCCTGTACCAGCCAGCCAAAAAAAACAAAAACAAAAACAAGAAACAAAACAAATATCATGAAATAAAGATTCTAAGTTGATTATTTGAAGTTATAAAGATAACCATCAGAAGCAGCTAAAATAGAAATTGCAAATTAAAAGAGAACTGTAAATGTACAATTGGATCCATAGTGTACAAAAATTGTAGTTGATTTTTTTTTTTTTTTCGCCTTTCAGCTATTCCATTATTGTGTGCCTGGTTTACTTGTTCTTCCTGTCATAGCTAAAGTATCCCCTCCTCTGGAAAGACTTTCCAAAATTCCCTAGTCTGGTTCAGGGCCACTCCTCTATGTTCCCTGTGCTTCCCTGGTGGAAGGATTTATAACACAGCATTGAAATCATCTGCTTACATGTCTATCTGGACTCCCCTTAAGACAGGGACTGTGTTCTATACCACTGTACTCCTAGCACCATACACATTTAGTGAACATTTGTTGTATAGATTGTATGAATAAATAAATGAATGTGATTGTATCATATTGTATTGATGACACCTCTGTTCACATCCCAGTGGCTAGTATACTAAATTGGTGGCTGCTGTCATTCCTTCTTAATACATTTAATGAGGAACCTCCAATGCTCGCTGGTCGAACCCTAGAATTGGTAGATTTCTAAAAACTTTTCTCCTACCTTAAGTGCTGGCAGCTCACAAGCTACTAGATCAGGAGCCGAGACCCCCAAAGCAGGCACATTTTCTTCTTCCTCTAAAGGAGGAATATGGACATGGTCAAACTGAGCCTCCTCAGACTATCCTCTCTTGCTTTTGTCACTGCAGAAAAACCTTACGGTACTGGGAAACTGCAGACATATCTGTTTACACCAGACACACATGCTCTGTAGGGCTGTGGACTTAGTAAAGTCAGCTGAGGTCCTCCTGAGAAGCATTTCTGGCTTAACTGGAAGAAAAGAAAGGAAGGACAGAGGCAGAAAGATCTCAACATAAAACCAAACAGCTAGATCCAAGGTCCTGGGAGTGTGCATCTCTGGCTCCTTCCTGCTGCCCACCACCTGCAGCTTTGAACATCTGGCAGGCTTCTCAGCAACAGGTAGCACCTAAGACTCAGAATGAAGGGCCAGCCCATGGCTCACCTGCAAGAATGCGGTGCTGATAACACTAAGGCTATGGGTTCGGATCCCTATATAGGGATGGCTGGTTAGCTCACTTGGGAGAGTGTGGTGCTGACAACACCAAGTCAAGGGTTAAGATCTCCTTACCAGTCATCTTTTAAAAAAATAAAAAATAAAAAAATAAGACTCAGGGCCGGCCCGGTGGCGCACTGGATAGTGCACCACTTGGGAAGCGCGGCGGCGCTCCCGCCCGAGGGTTCGGATCCCACATACAGACCGGTTTCCGCTCGCTGGCTGAGCGAGGCACGGGAGCAACACCAAGGGTTGCGATCCCGTTGCCGGTCCCCGGTCCGGTACGGGGGCAACACTGAGGGTTGCGATCCGTTGCCAGGTAGCCTAAGAGAAAAGCTATGTACAAAATGCAGTAGCTTCGTCAAACACAAAGAAAAAAATACAGAGATAAATTTCCTTTGGAATGCCAATGGCTCTGGCATCCTTCCCAATTAAGCTGATTGATTGTTCAACTAGTAACATAAATTTACATCAACCAGACTTGCAGCTTAAACTCTAAAGGAACCTCCCAACAGAATGCAACTGGACAGTTCTTGGTACTCGTATAACTTCGTATAATGTATGCTATACGAAGTTATTACGGTCCCAAGATCACTGGGCCATCCTCAGCACTGCAGGCAGCCTGTGTCTCTCCTGCCTGCCTACTGGACAGTTGTATACTTGGATTATTACCACCACCACCCTCATGGTGTCCCTCATATGTCCAGACCCAAGCCCAGGCTTCAGCAGCCACTGATGCTTCCTCTGTGTCCTATCCTACACTTTGGGCACAAAGATAACAGCCAGCCTTTATTGAGCACTTTTACGTGTTAAGTATATCACAGATTTTCACCCTACCAACCCTGTGAGGTAGAAACTATGTTTATTCCTGTGAGGAAACTGAGGTTAAGAGATTGAAACACCTAATTGACCATCCAGTTTTTATTAATTCTTTATCTCTTTACAGAGTTCTGTACTTTATACTGTACTGTTAGGAATGTTCTACCTTTTAATCCTGAGACTACTGTGGCCAGAAAGGGGAAGTGACAAGCCCCCACCACCTGGAATCAGGCAAGAGGGTCCTAGGAAGGAGCCAAGGGCAGCACTTCCTGCCCAGGAGCATGCCAAAAACACCACTTCCACACAGGTGGCCCACCACAGCCTCTGCCAAACCATAGCTGCCACAAAGTTGGTTCACTGCCACAGCAGTAGCCACACCACTGTGTAGGCAGCCTGCCAGACACTCAACCACACTAACACAAGGAGAATCATCAGCAGAGACCAGAAAAAGAAGAGGAAGTCTCTCTCCTCAAAAGCCACTCCAGAGTAATAGAAGAAGCAACTGCTCCACAAGATTACCAAACATCAACATATAGATACTAGAGGGGCCGGCCCGGTGGCACATGCTACAGTGCGCCGCTTGGGAGCGCGGCGGCGCTCCCGCCGAGGGTTTGGATCCCACATACAGACCAGTTCCCACTCACTGGCTGAGCGAGGTGCAGGAGCAACACCGAGGGTTGCAATCCTGTTGCCGGTCCCGGTCCGGTACGGGCGCGACACTGAGGGTTGCGATCCATTGCCGGACATGAAAAAAGACAAAAAGGAAAAAAAAAAACATATAGATACTAGAAATATGAAAGCCCAAGAAAATATGACACTACCAAAAAAATACAGTAATTCTCAAATACCAAACCCTATAGAGCAAGAAACCCTTGAAATGACTGAAAAGGAATTCCAAGCAACAATGTTAAAGAAACTCAGTGAGATATGAGAAGACTTAGTTAGACAACATAATGAAGCAAGAAAAAATATCCAGGATATGAAGGAAGAAATTTACAAAGAGATTAATACCTTTAAGGAGGAATGTAGCAGAACTCATGGAACTGAAAGATTCATTCAATGAAATAAAAAATACAACTGAGAGCTTAAGCAGCAGGCTAGAACAAGCAGAAGAAAGAATTTCTGATCTTGAAGATAGTCTTTTCAAAATAACCCAGGCAGACAAAAAAGAAAAAAGAATTTTAAAAGATGAA
Organism: Galeopterus variegatus; assembly: GCF_000696425.1. Taxonomy (NCBI): domain Eukaryota; kingdom Metazoa; phylum Chordata; class Mammalia; order Dermoptera; family Cynocephalidae; genus Galeopterus; species Galeopterus variegatus. The sequence goes on along the minus strand of NW_007726353.1, from coordinate 483,231 downwards.
GAAAATCTAAGAGAGCTAGTGGGCAACCTTAAGCACACAAACGTTTGAATCATAGGTGTTCCAGAAAGGCAGGAGAAAGGAAAAGACACTGAAAACCCATTCAATGAAATAATAATGGAAAACTTCCCAGGTATAAGGAGAGACACAGACCTTCAGATACAGGGGCTTAAATACCCCAAACAGAATCAATCCAAAAAGATCCTCTCTGAGACACACTGTAGTCAAACTGGCAAACTCAAAGACAAAGAGAGAATCTTAAAAGCAGCAAGAGAAAAGCATTAAGTCACCTATGAAGGAGCTGCTATCAACTTCTCAACATAAACTCTACAGGCCAGAAGAAAATGAGATGATATATACAAAATGCTAAAAGAAAAAAACTGCCAGCAAAAAATACTATACCCAGCAAGCCTATCCTTCAGAAATGAGGGAGAAATAGTGTATTTTCAAGACAAACAAAAACTGTGGGAGTTCGTCACTACACAATCAGCTCTGCAAGAAATTCTCAATGGAGTCATAAATCTGGAATCTGAAAAATGATAATCACTACCATGAATACACAAAAAAGAACAAACCCACTGGTAGAACCAAAATGCAAATTAGAAAGAGAAAGAAACTAAATCTTACCACCACAAAAAAACAACAAACATCAAGGTAAAGGGGAAGAAAGGAACAAAAGATATTTAAAACACCCAAATGAAAATTGATAAAATGCCAGGAGTAAGACAATACCTTTCAATAACAACCCTAAATATAAATGGATTAAACTCCCCACTCAGAAGACAAAGACTGACCGATTGGATTAAAAAGCTAGACCCAACTATATGTTGTCTTCGAGAGACTCACCTCACCTGTAAAGATGCACACAGACTAATAGTAAAGAGATGGAAAAAGATATGTCATGCAAATGGAAACCAAAAACGAGCAGGGGAAGCTATTCTTATGTCAGATAAAATAGACTTTAAACCAAAAATCATAAAAAGAGACAAAGAAGGGCCGAGCTCGTGGCGCACTCGGGAGAGTGAGGCGCTGGGAGCGCAGCAGCGCTCCCGCCATGGGTTTGGATCCTATATAGGGATGGCCGTGCACTGTGCACTCACTGGCTGAGCGCGGTGTGGCCTGTCTCAAAAAAAAGGACAAAAAAAAAAAGAGACAAAGAGGGCCACTATATAATGATAAAGGGTTCTATCCAAAAAGAAGACATAATAATCATAAATATATATGCACCCAATACTGGAGCACCCAGATATATAAAGTAAACACTGTGAGGCCTAAAGAAAGATATAGACCCCAATACAATAACATAGGGGACCTGAATATCCCTCTGTCAGCACCAGACAAAGCATCCAGGCAACAAATCAACAGAGAAACACAGGATTTATTTATTTACTTATTTATTTAAGTTTATTTATTAATATTATTTTACATTCTGAGATGTTGTTGCAGAGAAGTTGGGGGAGGGGGAGGGGGAGAGGAGAAAGGGGAAGGAAATAGGGTGGGAGAATGAGGAAGGGGGGCAGGGTTGAGGCCCATGGCACTCCCCTTATTTCTGCAGGGGAGGCCAGGGGGCTTCCAGCAGTGGCTCAGTCATTGCTGGGCTAGATGCAGATGTCAGGGGGCTGTGACTGAAGCCCTCAGCCCCCCACCGCCCTGGCTCAGGAGCCCAGGGTGCTTCCTGTGGCAGCTTGGTGGTCATTGCTGGGCTGGTTGTGAGTGTTGGGGGGGGTGATACTGAGGCCCAAGGCCCCCCAACACCCTGGCTCGGGAGCCCAGGAGATTCTGGTCCTTCTAGGTTTTATAGGTGTTCTTTGGTGATATGAGACTTTTACTAGTTAATATCAAACTTTGCCTCTGGTCTATGAGTATTTTGTTTTTTCTTTCAGCTCTGTGTTGGATTATTTGCTGTTCCCACCATTTGAACTCTGCATTAGAACTAACTTGTTGTCCTTTGCTTACTTCTAAAATGGGAGATCTTCCTGTGGGGACTGTTAGGTTGGTGAGACAAACAGAATGAAATACTCTGAGCCAAACATTATCAAGCAAGGGAGTTTACTACAGTGAATCTGGAGGGAAAACTGAAAGATCAGTGTTCTGCCCTCTTACAGACTAGTAGAGGCCTTATAGGGTTTGTCTGGGAGGGGTATGGGCAACTATTCTGAGCACTCAGCGTTCCATAATGGCTTTGCATATTTTTGTTTTTGTTTTTGTTTTTGCTTCAGACAAGATGATTTTATCAGAATGACCAACCTGAGAGAAAGGGAGGAAGTAAGGAGACAGGGTGAGTTGTACCAGATGTCCTTATCAGAATGTCGCAGCCTTGAGGGAAAGGGAGGGGGCAGGGGGACAAGATGAGGGAGCAGCAGATATTCTTATGTTAAGCTGACTGTGAGGCCTAACAGGGACCAGCACTTGAGCCCTGTAGTTGAGCTAAATTGCTGCTTTGCTGATTCCCTGGGGAAGGCTTTTTGTGCAGCTCAGGTTTTAATTGTTGGCCTTGTATGTACTTCCAAGTCTTGTGAGTTCTGGCATACCTGGGTTGTGTGGAAGCTCTGGTCTGGGCCTGAGACTTTTCAGCAAACTGCACTCTCTGCAGTTCTATATTCCTGACCAGTCTCCACTGAGTGGGCTTGTGCTCATTGAGGGCAGATCAGCTGTCCATGCTGTGCCCTAATGTTCCCCTGGTGGGCCCATCTCCCCCACACCCCACACTCCAGACACTTCCCAGGGGGTGGACCGGTCCCTTGTGACAATTCACCAGCCTCTGAGTGGCTCCTTTTTCAGTTGTTGTGGTTCCTCGCTCTTGTGTGGATCCACAGAAACTGTTAGTGGTCTTGCTGGCCTGGGGGCCACCAAGGCCATCTTCTCCCCTGCCGCCTCCAAGCAACTTCATACAAAGGGCACAGTTGTGGCTTTTGCCAGCTCTTGCTCTGTATGCTCACCAGCTCCAGCCTTAAAGTGGCCAGGGCTCGAAATGGTGGGAATGATCCTTTCTCCAATCCTGGCTTCTCCTAACTTCATGAACTCCATAGGTCTCTCCTCCTCTTCCCCTGAGCTCTAGTGGCCCCAGCTTGGCTGTCACTGCTTTTTCATAGTTGCAAATTGGTTGATTTGTGGGAGAGAGTGATGCCGGGGACCATCTATTCTGCCATCTTAACTGGAAGCCAAAACATAGGATTGTTTTATTGATTGATTGATAAAGATGATCAGTAAGGAGACCTTAACCCTTGGTTTGGTATTGTCAGCACCATGCTCTCCCAAGTGAGCTAACTGGCCATCCCTATATAGGGATCCAAACCCATGGCCTTGGTGTTATCAGCACCACACTCTCCCAAGTGAGCCACAGGCCAGCCCTAAAACACAGGATTTAAACTACACTTTAAACCAACTGGAACTGGCAAATATCTACAGAACATTTCACCCAACAACTATAGAATATACATTCTTCTCATCAGCACCTGAAGCATTCTCCAGTATAGATATGTTAGATCACAAATCAACTCTCAACAAATTTTTTTTTTTCAAAAGATGACCGGTAAGGGGATCTCAACCCTTGGCTTGGTGTTGTCAACACCACACTCAGCTAGTGAGCCAACTGGCCATCCCTATATAGGATCCGAACCCGTGGCCTTGGTGTTATCAGCACCGCACTCTCCCGAGTCAGCCACGGGCCGGTTGTCAACAAATTTTTAAAGACTGAAATCATTTCAACTATTTTTTCAGACCACAATGGATTGAAACTAGAAACCAATAACAAGTGAAACTCAGGAAACTATACAAACACATGGAAATGAAACAACATGCTCCTGAACTACCTATGGGTCCAAGAAGAAATTAAACAGGAAATCAAACAATGTTTTGAAACCAATGAAAATAAAGACAACATATCAAAACCTGTGAGATACTGCAAAAGCAGTACTAAGACGGAAGCTTATTGCAATAAATGTTCACATCAAAAGAATAGAAAGATTCCAAATAAACAACCTAATGCTATACCCTCAAAGAACTACGAAAGCAAGAACAACACAATTCCAAAATTAGTAGACAGAAAGAAATAATTATGATCAGAGCAGAACTAAATGAAATAGAGACCCCCAAAAAGATACAAAAGATCAATAAAACGAAAAGTTGGTTTTTTTGAGAAGATAAACAAAAGAGACAAGCCATCAGCTAGCTTACTAAAAAAACAGAGAGAAGACCCAAATAACAAAATTTAGAAATGAAAAAGGAGACATTACAACTGATGTCTCAGAAATACAAAGAATCGTTAGAGACTATTACAGACAACTATATACCAATAAATTTGAAAACCAGCAGGAAATGGACAAATTTTTGGACCCATACAGACTACCAAGACTGAACCAAGAAGACATAGAAAACCTAAACAGACCAATAACAAGCAACAAGACTGAAGCAGTAATCAGCAGTCTCCCAACAAAGAAAAGTCCTGGACTGAATGGCTTTACTGCTGAATTCTACCAGACCTTTAAAGAGGAATTAATACCAATTCTCTTCAAAGTATTCCAGAAATTGAAACAAAGGCCATTCTCCCAATCCCATTCTATGAGGCTAGCATCACCCTGATACCAAAACCAGACAAAGACACAACAAAAAAAGAAAACTACAGGCCAATATCTCTGATGAACACAGACACAAAAATCCTAAACAAAATATTAGCAAATAGGATACAGCAGTACATCAAAAAATTATACACCATGATCAAGTGGAATTCATGCAAGGGATGTAAGGATGGTTCAACATATGCAAGCCAATAAATGTGATATACCACATCAACAAAATCAAGAACAAAAACCATATGATCATCTTGTAGATGCAGAAAAAGCATTTGATGAAATTCAACATTGCTTCATGATTAAAGACTCTCAGCAAATTAGGTATAGAAGGAAAGTATCTCAGCACAATAAAAGCCATTTATGACAAACTCATCACTGATATCATCCTGAATGGGAACAAGACAAGGATGTCCACTCTCACCACTCCTATTTAACATAGTACTGGAAGTACTAGCCAGAGCAATCAGGCAAGAGAAAGAGATAAAGAGGGCCGGCCCGGTGGCGCACTGCTGTAGTGCACCGCTTGGGAAGCGCGGCGGCACTCCCGCCGAGGGTTCGGATCCCACATACAGACTGGTTCCCGCTCACTGGCTGAGCGAGGCGCAGGAGCAACGCCAAGGGTTGCGATCCCGTTGCTGGTCCCGGTCCAGTACGGGGGCGACACTGAGGGTTGCAATCCATTGCCGGACACGGAAAAAGAAAAAAAAAAAAAAAAAAAAAAAAAAAAAAAAAGAAAGAGATAAAGAGCATCCAGATTGGAAAAGACAAAGTCAAACTGTCTCTGTTTGCAGAAGACATGATCCTATATATAGGAAAACCTAAAAACTACCAAAGAACTCTTAGAATTGATGAACAATTTCAGTAAAGTTGCATGATACAAAATCAACACAGAAAAATCAGTAACTTTTTAATACATCAACAATGAGCTAGCAGAAAAAGAAATCAAGAAAGCAAGCCCATTTACAATAGTAACCAAAAAAATAAAATATGTAGGAATCGATTTAACCAAGGGGTTGAAAGATTTCTACAATGAGAACTAAAAATCACTGCTGAAAGAAATTAAAGAGGACACAAAAAGATGGAAAGACATTTTATGCTCTTGACTGAAAGAATTAACATTGTGAAAATGTCCATACTACCCAAAGCAATCTACATATTCAATGCAATCCCTGTCAAAATACCAGTGACATTCTTTACAGAAATTGAAGAAACAATCCTAATATTCATATGGAACAACAAAAGACCCCAAATAGCCAAAGTAATCCTAAGCTAAAAAAAAAAAAAAAAACCTGGAGGTCTTACACTACCTGACTTCAAATTATACTACAAAGCTATAGTGACCAAAACAGCATGGTACTAGCATAAAAACAGGCACTCAAACTAATGGAACAGAATAGAGAATCCAGAAATCAACCCATGTATTTACAGCCAACTGATATTTGACAAGGGCAACAGGAACATACATTGGGGAAAGGACTGCCTCTTCAATAAGTGGTGCTGGGGAAACTGGACATCCATATGTAGAAGAATGAAACTGGACCTATACCTCTCACCATATGCCAAAATCAACTCAAAATGGATTAAAGACTTATATATAAGACCCAAAACTATAAAACTACTAAAGCAAAACATAGGGGAAACACCTCAGGAAGTAGGACTGGGCAAAGATTTTATGAACAAGACCACAAAAGCACAGGCAACAAAAGGAAAAATAAACAAATGAGATTAAAAATCTTCTGCACAGCAAAAAAAACAGTTAACAGAGAGAAAAGACAACCAACATAAGGGGAGAAAACATCAATTATACACATGACAAGGGATTAATATCCAGACTATACAAGGAATGCAAACAACAGCAAAAAAAAACAAGTAACCCAATTTAAAAATGGGCAAAGGCACTGAATAGGCATTTCTCAAAGGAAGATAGACAAATGGCCAACAGACACATGAAAAACTGCTTAAGATCACTAAGCATAAAGGAAATGCAAATCAAAACCACATTGAGATACTATCTCATGCCAGTTAGACTGGCCAGAATCAAAAAGACAGAGAATAACAAATGCTGATGAGGATGTGGAGAAAGGGGACCCTCCTACACTACTGGTGGGACTGTAAATTAGTGCAGCCATTAATGTGAAACAGTATGAAGGTTCCAAAAAAAACTACAGATACAACTGCCATATGATCCAGCAGGCCTGCTGCTGGGTATATACTCAAAGGAATGGAAATAGTCATGTTGAAGGGACACCTGCACTCCCATGTTTATCACAGCTCTATTTACAATAGCTAATAGTTGGAACCAACATAAATGTCTATCAATGGATAACTGGTTAAGGAAAATATTATACACACACACACACACACACACACACACACAATGGACTACTACTCTGCCATAAAAAGGAATGAAATTCTACCATTTGCAGCAGTATGGATGAACTTAGAGAAAATTTTGTTAAGTGAAATAAGCCAGGCATGGAGAGAGAAATACCACATGTCCTCACTTATAAGTGGGAGCTGGAAAAAAAAAATCACTATCATTCTGTGAACTCTCAAAGGAGATAAGGGAACCGAGGACACCAAAGGTGGGAAAGGGGGAGAGAAAGAGAGGATAGGGAGAAATAGCCACAAAAATGTTTATATTGTATAATGATAAAATAAAAAAATAAAAATAATATTAAAAAAAAGAAAGGGAAGTGACTTGTCTCTGGTGGCATCCAGCTGAGAAGTGGCAGGTCAGGAAACAGAAGCCAGGTTCTTCCTCTCCTCCACAGCCCCCTCCAGCTCTAGGGTAACTAATGAGGGCATCTGCTCTACCTAGACCTTAGACACTATAGTGGATTGAATTATGTCCCCCCAAAACTCACTGAAGCTTGAATTGTGTCCACCAAGTTTTATGTATTGGAAGCTTGGCCCCCACTGTGGATGTTAAGAGGATTAATTATTAATTAATTACTGACTAATTATTAATTACTTAATTAATGTGGTGATTGAAGGGTGGAGCCTTGAAGAGGTGATTGGACCATGCCATAGTGAATGGATTAAAAATGGTGGTCAGGGGCGTGGTTCTGAGGGCTTTAAAAGAAGAGAAGAGACTTTATCACTGAAGTCACCAAAGAAAGCCTTCACCAGATCTGTTCCCTGGACTTTGGACTTTCTACCCTCCAAAACTGTAAGCAATAAATTTTGTTTCTTTATAAATCATCCAGTTCTGTGTATTTTGTTATAAGCAACAGAAACGGACCAATACAGACACCATGGTCACATTAAGGTTCTGAGTGCCAAAGGGCAATCTGAGCCCAAACTTCAGCACCTTTTGCTTGCATGTGACAGATGCTTAGAAGAAATTAAACGTGATACCATGGGTAAGTGCTGCTAGAATGGCAGCTCAAGGAGTGCAGCATGATTAGGCATGCTTCAAGACAGAAATAAGCTTCCCCTGAGCCCTGAAATGTGGGTAGAAATGGCTGACTGAGAGGAGAGAGCAAATAGGAAAGAGGCCAATGACCTTAGGCTTGTGTCAGCTCTCAAAAGAGACCTCAGATGTCATTTGGTCCAGTCTTCCAACAGTACATAAATCCCATCAATGACATCCTTGTCTCAGGACCATCTAGGTCACTGATTCTCAATTTTTAATGTACTTTCAAGTTATCTGAAGAGACATTTTAAAAAATTAATTTATTTAATTGATTGTAATTGTACATACTTCAAGGGTACAATCTGACGTTTTGATACATATATATGTTGTATAATAATTGGGTTAGGGTGGTTAATGTACCCATCACTTCATGCATTTATCATTTCTTTGTGACAAAAACATTCAAAAGCCTCTCCTCTGGCTATTACGTAATATACAAAACTGTTAACCATAGTCACCCTACTGTGCAATAGAACATCAGAACTTATTTCTCCTATCTCATTGTAATTTGTACCCTTTGGCTAACCTCTCCCTGTCTTCCCTGCCCCCCTGCCCTCCCAGTCCTCTTGTAACCACCATTCTACTCTCTTGAAGAGACATAAAAATACATACTTCTGAAGAAAGCCTGCATCCATAGATATGGGGACCAGATATCAATATTTTTAAGTCACTCCAGGTGATTATATTCTCCACACTTTGAAGAACATTGAATTCTGGGTCTTGTATCAATACTTTCCTATCAGTTAGGTTGCTTTCAGTTACAAGTAACAAAAAACTCAACCCAAAGTGGCTTAAACTATAGAGATAATTGGCTGAAATAATGGAAAAGACCAGCATGAGGGTAAGCTTCAGAGTGGTCAGGGTGCTGGCACTGATTCCCTGCAATACTCTTGGTTTTGCTTTCTTCCTTGTGTGTCAGCTTCACCCTGTGTGTCAGGCTGGTTTTTCTCATGGTCCCAAGATGGTTGCCAAGCAGCAAGGCTTCATGCATGCTTCCTCATTCTCAGCCAGGAAGAGAGCACTACTTTCCACGACTCTTGAACAAAAGTCCTGAGTTTTACTCTGATCCACTGAATCAATCACTGTACTAAGAGGGATGGGTTTACCTTGTGTATTAGTCCGCTTAGTGTTGCTTATCAGAATACCTGAGACTGGGTGATTTATAAAGAAAAATAAAATTTATTACTTACAGTTTCTGAGGCTGGGAAGTCCAAAGTCCACTGGTGGTGGCAACAGTGACCAAGGGGTCTCACTTTGCAAGATGGTGGAAGCAGAGAGAACAGAAAGCAAGAAAGACAGACTCTCCTCTTCTTCTAAAGCCCTCAGAACCACGCCCCTGACCACCATTTTTAATCCATTCACTACTGCACGGTCCTACAAACCAATCACCTCTTCAAGGCTCCACCTTTCAACTGCCTTAATAGGATTTTCCACCCTCCTAACAGTCACAATGGAGGCTAAGTTTCTAATTCATAAACAACTTGGGGGACACAGTTCAAGCTTCAATGAGTTTTGCGGGGGACATAATTCAATCCACTATACCTTGATAGGGTTATACCAGTCAGAGACCACCCCTAGGGCAAGAAGTAGGGTCACTTCTACCCAAACCACAAGATTGTTCAACATTATGGGAATACAGATAATGGGAAGACAACCACAGTGTCCGCTACAACTTCCAAAGAACAAAAAATACTAGAGTGTAGTCCTGTATTGATTAGCTATTTTGTTGCATAATAAATTACCCTAAAAATTAGGGCTTAAAAAAAGGCATATAATTTATCATCTCACAGTTTCTGTGGTTTGGGAATTTGGGCATGGCTTAACTGGGTCATCTACTTTAGGATCTCTAACAAGACTGAATTAACAGCTGCAGTCACCTCAAGACTCGACTGGGAAAGATTGGCTTCCAAGCTCATATGGCCGTTGGCAGGATTCAGTTCCTAGAGGGTTTATTGACTGAGGGCCTAAGTTCCTTGATGTTAGCTGGAGGCTGCCCTCAGGTCTTTGCCAGGAGGCCCTCTCTAGTAGGGCAAGCACACAAGAGTCAGAAAGAGAAGACCAGTAAGATGGAAGTCATAGTCTTTTGCAACCTGATCATTGGCAATTTATGTTCTCTCTTTTTTCTTGATCAGTTTAGTTAGGAATTTATCAATTTTGTTGACTGTTCAAAGAAACTATTTTTCCTTTTTAAAAATTTTTTAAATTGACACATAAAATTATATATATGAGGCATCTTCAAAAAGTTCATGGAAATACTCATCTTATCTTTTTTTTTTTTTTTTTTTAAAGATGACCGGTACCGGCCATCCCTATATGGGATCCGAACCCGTGGCCTTGGTGTTATCAGCACCACACTCTCCCAAGTGAGCCACAGGCCGGCCCTCATCTTATCTTTTAATTCTATTTGACCACTAATGCATCATGGATGTGAACCATAATTCAGAAAACACCAATTTAAAGGTTTTTTAAAGGTTTTTTTATATTGACCTGCAATCTGGCTCACTATAATTTCTTTCTGCTGGCCCCAGCTCTGCCCCTGGGGACAATCAAAACACATCTTCTCCCCCTGCCTCTGAATAGTCCTATTTGGAGACAACATCTCTCTTTCTTAAGTTTGCCCTTCTGGAATAATATTCCCAATCCCCTTAGCTCTCTCCAGAATGGGACTTTTAGTTTCTTCTCCATCTTGGTCACCTCATCATGCACGTTTGCTAGTATACCTCCTAATGTGTCATCTCAAAATATTGTCTGAGCAGCTTGGAGTTCGGCAGTTCCCATATTTACACAGAGAGATGAGGGCTGAATAAGCATAAAGATAGAACTGACTATCAGAATCATTTTCTGTTGAGCCAGTTATTTAATTTCCTCATCCAGCAAATGCTATTGATAATCATATTCCCAGTGGGAGACCCACAAAATCTGATCAGATTGTTTTCTGGCTTAAAACTTCAGCAATGGTTTCCAATTACTCAGGATAAAGTACCCATTCCTTCCAGTGGCCTGCAAAGGCCCTATGTGGTTGTAGCCCTGCCTGCTTCTTATATTTTTGCCAGCGTTGTATTTCACAACCATTTCCTTCTCTCTATGTTGCAGTATATGAACCTCTTTCAGGTCCTGGAATGTACTCTTTTCTGCCTTAGGAGCCTCACATATACATGACAGGTTTCCTCTGCTAAAGCCCCCCCAACACCCTCCTCTGACTCACTAGTCTAACTTCTTTCTATCCTCAGGTCTGTTTAAACATCTCTCCCTCCTGGCTAGGTTAGTGCCCCAGGTATATGCACTTTACACTCCTCTCAGTACTTTGCTTACTCATAATTTACTTGTAATTACTTATCTACTTTTCCCACTAGATTGTATGTCCCATGAGAATGAGGACCTTGTCTGTTCTGTTCACTGCTCTCTCTAATATCTAAGATTAAGCCTAGCACACAAAAGGTACTCAAATATGTATTGACTACCTAATATGCTCCAAGCATATTGGTGCTTGGAGATAAGGGATGCAAAAATAAATCCTAGCTTCCTGCCCTGAATAATGCCTAGTCTGGGGGTGAGGTAGAGGAGAAAAAGAAAAAATAAGTGCTATTTTCATAGTGTATACAGAAGACTGGGGAGCACAGAAGAAGGAAAAACTCAGTCTGCTTTAGAGGAATTAGGGAAGACTTCCTGAAGGGGATGGAAATGTGAACCAGCAATAAGAGCAGAGGGAAAAGAGCATTTAGACAGAGAAGATACTGTGTCATGACAGAGGCATGGGGGGCAGGTTATACGTGGGATGGACAAGAATCTGTGAGAAAAGGCAGCAGTAGGAGACCGTGGCGATGAAACAGAATCAACAACCAGTGACCAGATCAAGAGTTTGGATGTGATACTGCAGGCAATACAGGGAGAACAAAGGATTGTAAGCAGATGAATGACACTGTCAGATTTGGGTTTTTAACACGTCAGTTATTTATTAACTGGCATGTGCTAAAAATTTATTTAAATTTACTTAACCACTCCCAGCAAAACTTAGTGGCTTAAAACAACAACTATATTATGTGCTCATGGTTCTGGGGATCAGCAATTTAGTCTGGTCTTGACTGGTGTTATTCATGCAGTTTGGGTCATCTGACTGCTTAACTGAGGTTGTAAGTTCTATGATGGCTTCTGTTGCACATCTCCAGCAGGCTAGCCTAGGCTTCTTCTCATGACAGTAGAACAGTTCCAAGGTGAGAGTGGAAGCTGCAAAGGCCTCTTGAGGCCCAGGCTCAGAAGTTGCACAGCATCCCTTACACCAGATTTTATTGGTTGAATAAGGTCAGCCCAGATTTCAGGAAGAAGCAAAGTTGCATTGTACTGGAACAGGATGGGAGGAATTATTGTGGTCGGTGACTACACAACAGATAAGCGGTGGCATGGGAGGAAAATGAAAGTGTTACCAGCAGACCAGGCTTGTCTTGCCATCTCACATCACACAAATGACTCCAAAGTCCAGAAGCCGGTGCAAGGATTAGAAGGTTTATTCAGATAACCAGCATCTGGGGGATGACCAGGCTAAATCATCTCCCTTCTGATGCCTGTTCTAGGGCTTATAAAGGGGAAGAGGCAGGAAGATGAGGTAAGGGTCTTTGTTCTGAAAAAAGAGGGAGTCTGGGAGCAGCAGATGGTCTGAGTCAGATGTCAGGGTCCCATGATGGACTAGGAACTTCACCATCACAGAGTCGGTGGTCAGCTTCAAACCCTTGATGTTACCTCAGGCTCGGAGTTCTAGGGAGAGCTCAAGGATCATAACCTCAGTCAAACATAAAAATACCTGCCTTGAATTTCTAATTAATGTGGATGCAATTTTCCTTTAAGTAAGAGGGGGAGTTTATAATAAGCTAGGTTGTCTTGCCTCTCTCTTATATCTCCTCTTGTTTGCAGTTGATTAGAAAGGTAATAAAAACAAGTTAGTTTCAGGGGTTGGCCTGTGGCTCATTCGGGAGAGTGCAGTGCTGATAACACCAAGGCCATGGGTTTGGATCCCATATAGGGGTGGCTGGTTAGCTCACTGGGTGAGCGTGGTGCTGACAACACCAAGTCAAGGGTTAAGATCCCCTTACCAGTCATCTTTAAAAAAAAAAAAAAAAGTTAGTTTCGGTCCTTAGTTGTAGATACACAACCTCTGAAGTAAATCAACATAAGGGGGTGATTTCATCTCTGGGCGGTCTCTCAGTTCTGCTAACCTCGAGGAATTGATTGATGATTATCAGTTCCCAAGTTAATGGCTGACTGAAACTTTCTGCTTGGTCTTAGTTACCCCAAAGATGGTTGTTTTTCTGGCTAAGTTCCCTTTCAAAAGGATTTAGGACTGGTTAGAGTCATGCCATTGTTCAGTGAGATATAATGCCCGACCTAAGTCTGGAACAGGAGGAAGGAAAGGAAGAGATACAATAGATATTTCAAGAAAAAAATTTCAAGGGGCTGGCTGGTTAGCTCATTTGGTTAAAGTGCAGCCTTATAACACCAAGGTCATGGGTTCAGATCCTTTTACTGACCAACTGCCAAAAAAATTTCAGATTGTAATTTTTGAAAGTTACTTAAGTTGTCTAAACTTGTTTCCTTATCTATAAAATGGGATTTAAAAGAATATCTCCCAGGGTTTTTGTGAGGATAAGAAACAATAATGTATGTTAAACAATGCTTTCTTAGCATGGACTTGGCTCAGGTAAGTGTTCAACATGCAATAGTGATTATTGTCACTGTTATTAATAGGGCATCAAGAGTAAACACAGTTTCTGGCCTGGACCACAGGGTAGATGGTGGTGCTGTGTTTGAAGATGAGAAACAGATGGCAAGAAGAGCAGATCGGCAGGTGAGTGGTGATTTGAGTTGGCCTCTGGGGGCCTTGCTTGTCCCCCTTGCCTTATACTAAAGGCCCTCAAATCCTAAGAACTAATCCAAAGATTTTTTGTTTGTTTTGTTTTGTTTTTAGAAGATGACTGGTAAGGGGATCTTAACCCTTGACTTGGTGTTGTCAGCACCACACTCTCCCAAGTGAGCCACGGGCCGGCCCCCAAAGGTTTTTAACTTGGGATTACAGATGGGCTCTAGGAACTGCTCAAACCCCTGAAGTCATGTATAAAGTGCTATGATGGTCTTCTTTTTTTCTGAGAAGGGCTAAACCTTTTATCAGTCTCTCAAACAGATTTGTGATCCCAAAAAAGGTGAAAACCACAGATCCAAGCTATCTCTCTACTCTGACCCATGGCTGCCCCAACACCTGACCCTCTGCTACAATTGAGCTGTTGTATATCATAAGGAAGAAGGAATTCATGAACAAGACTAAGGCAACGTTGCTAAGCTTCCAGGTCTCTTGATATGGCTCCCCCACAGCCTGTAAAAAGCTGTATTTGGCACTATTATACTCTGAGGGTTTGGTTCTCTACCCCATTCTCTCTTTTGGGGGGGGGGTCTCGGGTGCACAAACTTGGATTAATCATAATCCTTTTTTACAACACACTTTTATCATGCATAACAACACATTTATGTATAGTTTTTTTTATTAATTTAGTTGTTTCAAATAATGTAGTAATCACCAAACATGAAAGCAAGAACCTTGGCAATAACCTAACTTTATGTTCGCTCCAGCCCATCCTATATACCACTACTGTATTGGTCCGTTTCTGTTGCTTATAACAAAATATCTGGAACTGGGTAATTATAAGTAAATGAAAAGTATTGCTTACACCTTAACACTTTCATAGTGGGTACCAAGCCTCCAACACATTAAACTTTGGGGGAACACAATTCAATCTATAATATTCTGCCCCTGCCCCCCAAAATTTATGTCCTTCTTACAGGTAAATACATTCATTCCATCCCCAAAGTCTTAACTTGTTTGCACTCAAAAGTTCAAAGTTTAAAGTCCCATCTATGAAGTCAAAACAAGTTATCTACTTCCAAGATACAATTGTAGGACAAACATAAGGTACATATTCCAGTTCAAAAAGGGAGAAATAGGCCAAAAGAAAGGAGTAACAGTTCCTAAGCATGTTTGACATCCTGTGCATACTGGTGTGGGGGTTGAGTCCCCAAGTCCTCAGGCAGCTCCACTCCTATGGCTTTATTGGTCTGAGGCCATGTTCTGGCTCTTGCAAGCTGGCATTGTACACTGGTAGTGTTGGAGTGAGCAAGACTGAAGTCATGTTGGGACCTAAAACTGGCTGGGTTGTGGAGGGGGGGAGGATTTTTAAAAGGACAGTTTTTTTCTCTCCATTCTTTCTTCCCATCCCCTGACTTTCTTTTCTTGCTTGCTAAGTAGAAAAACAAGGCTGAGAAGTTAATTAGTACTTTGCAAAGCTAACAGTTCTTTCTTTGAGACAAATGATCGAGGCCAAATGACTAGAAGCTGACCTTGGGCACCAGCCAAGTACACTGGCTCAAATCAAAATCTTGAAGGGTCCTGAGATAACAGCAAAGGTAAGAACAGAAACCAGATGAGCTCTTGGCAAGACCTTGTACCTGACCCATAGAAATGGACCCCTCATAACTTACATCTTCTCTCCTACTTTTTACCTCCCATATTCTGTTCCCTCAACTCCTCCTTTAAAAACTCCTCAGTAAATCTGAATCTTTGAGATGGGAGAGCCTACCATCTCCTTCAGCTGAATACATCTGCTTTTCTAACACCACCCATTTGACATCAGAGTTTTTTTTTTTTTTTTCTTTCTTTCCTTCTCAATTGGGCAGGAAGCTGGACCTGAGTTCGGTAATAGTAGCTCTGCAATTCTGGGGTCTCCATAGTGGTCCCACTCTCACAGCTCTACTGAGCATGGCCTTGGTGGGGTTTTTCTGCTGCAACTCCAACCCCACATTTCCTCTTGGCATTGCTCTAACAAAGGCTGTGTGTGGTGAATCCACCCCTGCAACAAATCTCTTCCTGGGCCCCCAGGCTTTTCCATACATCCTTTTAAATTGGGGTGGAGGCTCCCAAGACTTCACAGCTCTGGCATTCTGTGAGCCTGCAGACCTAATACTATGTGGATGACACCAAGGCTTCCAGCTTTGTATTTTCTGAAGCTGCAGGTCCACCCACACCTGGGTCCAATTTAGCCATGGTTGGAGAAGCCAAAGCAGCTGGGGTGCTGGTGTGAAGAGCAGTATTCTGAGATGGCTCTGGGCCGTGAACTTGTGGAGGGCACCTCGGGCCTGTTCCCCAAGAGGATTCTGTCTCCCTAGGCCTCTGGGCATTTAATGGAAGATGCAGCCTCCAAGATCTCCCTACTTGATTGCTCCAAAATTTAAAAACTGTGAACATCCTTATGATTTTTTGGCAATATAGTTATTTACGTAAGTTCAATAAGGATCTGTTCTTCTTGTAATAGGACACAATTGGAAGCACTGGTTATTTTACCAAGGCTTTGACTGGAATGTCATGTTTTCAGATATGACCAAACTGCCCTGTCATTGCCTGCCCCTGTCACTGCACCTCCCCGCTTCCCCTATTCTTCCCCTTCAGGAGTTAGCAGGAACTGAGGACATTGTTAGGGTCCACGTTCCCTTTTCCTTCAATGATATGGCTCAAATAGAAAAGCAATTAGGATCATATACTACAAATCCTTCTCAATATATATAAAAAAGAAAATTCTCACTTGATATGACATTTGTGTTATCCTTTCTTCCACTTTAAACCTGGAGGAGTAGGAGCAAGTCTGGACTGCACCTGACTCAGCATCCTCTGGGTCCCATGGCCATCCCACATACTGACCCAAATTGGAATTATCAACTAAAATCTCCAAGGGAGGTCACATGCTCACATGTCTCATAGAAGGGATTTTAAAAGGCTTCTTTAAAAACAGTCAATTAAGGCCGGCCCGTGGCTCACTCGGGAGAGTGCGGTGTTGATAACACCAAGGCCACGGGTTCGGATCCCATATAGGGATGGCCAGTTGCTCACTGGCTGAGCGTGGTGCTGACAACACCAAGCCAAGGGTTGAGATCCCCTTACCGGTCATCTTTTAAAAAAAAAGAAAAAAAAAAACAAACAGTCAATTAAAACAAAAACAAGGAAGTTACTCAGGAACCTAATGAAAACCCTGCACTTTTTATGTCTTACCTCACCAAGGCTGTAATATAATATACCAACCTTAACCCTGAAGTAGAGGAGGAATCTGATGGAGTTTGGATGTGTTGTCCCCTCCAAAATTCATGTGGAATTTTGATCCCCAATGTGGCAGTGTTGGAAACTGATTGAGTTATGGGGGCAGATCCCTCATGAATGGATTAATGCTCTCCCTGGGAGAGGGGGGATAAATGGGTGAGTTCTCGCTCTATTGGTTCCCGCAAGAGCTTGTTTAAAAGACCCTGGCACCTCCTCTCTCTCTCGCTTCCTCTCACCATGTGATCTGCTGTACCCACCAGCTGCCTGCTGTTTTCTGCCATGAGTAGAAGCAACCTGAGGCCCATGCCAGATGCAGCTGTCCCAGAATCATAAGCCAAATAAACCTCTTTCCTTTATAAATTACCCAGTCTCAGGTATTTCTGTTATAGCAACACAAAATGGACTAAAACAGAATCTAAAACTGAAAAACTAAAATATGACCAAATCAAACGCCAGTTGCTGGCTGCTGCTATCTGGGAAAATCAGAAACCATGAACACCTTAAGGCAAGACTCAGGGCAAGCCTCCCATTGCTCCCCCAGGTGACTGCTTGAAGTGTGGTAAACCAGGGCACTGTGCAAACGTCTGCCCAAACCCAAAGCTCCACCAGGGTCCTGTCCCATGTGGTGAGAAGGGGCATTGGGGAGTCGGCTATAGTAAAAGTGTCTCTGTACCTGCTCCAGTCCCTCCAAAAACCCCTACTGAGCCTGGTTTGGAGCTGTCTGACCTGCTGGGACAAGCCGCTGAAGACTGACTGATGAGACCCGGGGTTTACAATCTCTGCTGTCCTGCCTATCACTTCTGAATCCCAGGTAGCACTTAACTGTAACAGGTAAGCTCATTTCTTTCTTACTAGATAAGGGGACCACACACACTCAGTGCTTCCAGAATTTTCAGGCCAACTTTTTGATTCCTCCATTTCTGTTGTAGGGGTGAGAGGAATTCCAAACCAAAAGTCACCTCCCCTCTACCTTGTATTCTTTTTGAGGTACCTCTCACGTACCAGTTTATGGCCATTCCACATTGTCCGACTCCTATTTTGGAAAGGGACATTCTCACCAAGTTCCAGGCATCCATATTCTTTACTCCAAACCCACCTGAACCTCTTCTACTCTTATGCTGCCCTGGCTTGCTTCTCCCCTCTAATCCCCTATCCTGATATGGTTAACCCCAAGGTCTGGGATACCACTACTCCTTTGATCATTAACCACCCTCCCCCACTACAAATACAAGTTAAAAACCTTTCCATGGGCCGGCCCGTGGCTCACTCGGTAGAGTGCGGTGCTGATAACACCAAGGCCGCAGGTTCGGATCCTATATAGGGATGGCCAGTTAGCTCACTGGCTGAGCGTGGTGCTGACAACACCAAGCCAAGGGTTGAGATCCCCTTACCGGTCATCTTTAAAAAAAAAACAAAAAAAAAAAACCTTTCCATGTTCCCTCATCAAGCTCAATATCCAGTCAGTAAAGAGCCACTGAAGAGACTTAAGCCAGTTATTCAACAACCACTCCAGGCCAGTCTAATAAAAGAAACCCATCTTCCCAAAATATATCACCCCCTTATGGTAGCAGAGTAACTGACACCAGCCCAACTTAGTCCCCTTGAGCTCATGTGTGGAAGACCTTTTCTGTTGGGTAACTTCCCCTATAATCTTCATCCTTTGGGAGACTATTTACCTGCCTTAAACCACACCCAGCTATTTCTGCACAAATACACTAACACCCGCCTACCAAACGCTATTCCAATCCCTTTCTACCTCTTAACATTGAGCTGGGGGACTGGGTTCTCTCTCCTAAAAGACTTAAATCCAAAACCTCTTCAACCTAAGTGTACAGGCCCACTCAGGTACTTCTAACCCCCTCCGACTGTGGCAAAATTATCAGGCATAAGTGCTTGGGTTCATTTTTCCAGGTTAAAGAAGGTACCAGACTTCAATTCAAAACTCTCAGGGCATCCTGAGAAATATCATTCTCGGCTTCTCATGCCCACTTCTATCAGGCTGACATGGATACCTGAGGAACCCACAGAGGAGTCAGAATCCAGAGCCACAGAGGCCTAACTACTCCAGCCAGCATATATCTGACCTTGAACTGTCCCTGGCTGATGTCTATGTCAGCTGCAAGGGATTTCTATGATCTAATTCTATCTCTCCTTGTAAACACACCCCAAATCCTAGTCTCCAAGGATACACTTCTATATTTTCTTTAGGACTGCTACCTACAAGAAGACCTCAGGGACTTCTCACCCACTCAAATAACCCAATGGCTGAAAGTGGAAGATTAATCGTCCCTACCATGTTCTTTTTCAATCTGGAGAAGGCAACAAACCTAAAAACTCTGCCAACTGGATGGTCTAAGGGCCCATTACTATTACCCATTTTGCTCCCCATGCGAATTCCCTTTGTAATAATCTTCCTTCTGCTATCCGTAGGACCTATACTTCTACAACAATTCTCTTGGTTCCTCCACAATGACTCATGAGGGGGTAACTGAAATTCTGATGATGAGAGATGCCCATTATCATCTCCTCCAGCCTTAAGGACCATGACAAGGAAAACCCCCAGATTATTAACCCCTCGTCACCCCTCTTGTCAGCATGAAGAAGTTATAGAAGATGGATCTTCATCCATATACCTGGTCTGGGGGTCTCCCTAATAACAGTAACTCATGTCATTTTTCTTTTTACCAAACACAAAAGGGAGGAATATTAGGCCTCGTGGCTAGCTTAACATCAGCACAGCCAGGTTAAGCAACTTTCCCCATTCTCCCCCTCCCCTTCCCTTTTCTGCTCTGGGAACTGAGATTCCCCTCCTGGGTAGGGGAAAACATTACTGTTATCAAGGGAACATCTTGTGGGTTGTGTCTAGCAGGCTTCAGGCTAAAATGCTTTGTACTGAGATAGTGACTAATCAGAAGCCTATGACTTAACCTACAAGATGTTATCAGATGGCAAGGACTGTGCCACCTTGCATATCACTGATTTCAAAATTGCCCATTACTCTGAACCCTTCCTAAAAGTCTTATAAACCCCCTTCTATCCTTAAGTTTGAGGGAACTAATCTGGCTCAATCTCCCATCCACGTTAGTGAAATAAAGTTTTTGGCCAAAATGGTGCCTGGCTCAGGTCTCTTTCTCTTCTCCATCTCGCCAAACCTAACAAGGGGTTCGTGACCCAGACTGCACAACGGGTTTGAAGGGTCTGTGAGCCCTAGCCTGATAATTGGCATTGCTCAGCAGCAGGATCTGAGCAGATAAGGGAGCCAATAGCCCCTCAGGAGGGGGAGGAAATGTGGCTACCCTTGAGTATGTTGTATCTGGTGGCTACTTTCTTGCTGACCAGGGTCTGGCTGCTGCTCACTATACTGCGAGCCGGCATGGACCAGGCACTCCATGAAGCCATGCAATTTCGGGATTTGCAGCAGAAATCTGACTTGTTGGAAGCACAGGTACTTGTCCTGGAGGCTGAAGTGCAGCAACAGGTCATCCCTGTTTCTGACGCTGGGGGATGTTCACAAACCCAATGATGAGTTAGGGGAGACTATGTGTCCCCTGGCACGACCTGTTGTTTATCAGAAAGTGAAGCACAAGCAGTCTATAGGACTGAGTGGACATCTGGTGGGCAACCCTCAGGTGATCCAATTCACTATCTATGTCTCGTATACCCAGGTCGAATTACTTGACTTGGAAAAACAGTTTTGGCAAAAACAGGGGGAGCTCCTGGCTGCCTGGCTGCTGCAGTTATGGGACCTAGGGGTGGATAGTGTGATGTGCTCTGGTGAGGAGATGGAAAAGTTAGCCTCTATTACCAAGCACCCACCCCTGAGGCAGCAGCTACAGAATAGCTGCAGATATGCCCAAGGACATGGTAACCACTCCTTAATGAACTGGGTGAATGCAACTAGCCAAACCATGTGGGTGAATACTGGAGAACTGCCCAAAACTGTGAGTAAATAGCAAACATATGCCAAGTTGGTTCAAATAATTCAGGAGCTCGGGATGCAGCAGTCCATGTTTAATGTGAATACCCATGGTCTGGATGATGAACGTTTTACAGCCAGCATGAGAGATGTAGTGCTGCAAAATGCCCCTTTAATGTCTTTGGGGGTCACTAATGGCCATATTGGCCTCATATGTTGGTCATCCTACACATGAAGTAACGACCATGATGGCCAGTCTGGGTGAAGTAGAGGAGAAGAGCAAAAGGGGTCCAAAAGGTGGCTAAGACCAAACCCTCAAGAAATGCTTGGGATTTTCTCCCAATGGGACCAAGCAAGCCCAGTCATAGGCAATGTGGCTTGACTTGCTCACAGCAGGGGCTGATAGGGAGAAAACTAACCAGAAACCAAATGTGGTCCTGTTTGCCTTGTGGCAACAATTGCTCCCCGAACAGCGTTTCACCAAACATCTGGAAACAGGTGGTAAGGTATGCCCCATGAATTTAAAAGATTTTTTTGGTTACTTCCATGGAGGGGGGTGCACTGTTCTGTTTTGATTAGGGAGCAGGCTGAGGTGCTCATCTTTTAGGGGCAGAAGAGGACTAGAGGCCTCACATTGAATTAGCAACACACTGGTCAGGTACAAATGTGCAGTGTGTATTGGTGTTGGTGGATATCAGTGCAGACTGTAGCCTGATATATGGCAATCCAGATAAGTTTCCAGGGGCCACAGTTCGTGTTGATGGCTATGGAGGACATGCTATTGAAGTCAGAGCTCTGTCATTGCCATTGGGCATAGGACAATTGCCCCTCATGTATATACTGTGTATGTATCCCCAGTAGCTGAATACATCTTGGGTATAGATGTACTTTATGGTTTGCACCTGCAAACAAGAATTGGAGAATTTTGGCTGCAAATATGGACAATAAAGCCTGTGTTACGGACTAAACATAACCCACAGATGTTACCCAAGCCAAGACGTGTAGTCAATGTGAAGCAGTATCACGTACAAGGAGGACATGCAGAGACAGGTGCTACCATATTGGAGTTAGAGAAAGTTGGCATTATTTGCCCAGCACATAGCCCATTTAATGCCCTGGTATGGCCAGTGAAAAAACCTGATGGTACCTGGAGGATGACTGTGGATTATCGAGAACTGAACAAAGTAGTGCCTCCTTAGTGAAAAAACCTGATGGTACCTGGAGGATGACTGTGGATTATCGAGAACTGAACAAAGTAGTGCCTCCTTTGCATGCAGCCATGCCTTAGGTTCATGATTTAATGGATCAGCTGATGACTCACCTAGGAACTTATCATTATGTACTGGACCTTGCAAATGCTTTTTATCTCAATTCCAATTTTGGCTGATAGCCAAAATCAGTTTGCCTTCACCTGGGAAGGAAGATGGTGGACCTTTCAAGTGTTGCCCCAAGGCTATCTGCATAGCCCAACCATGTTATGGTTTAGTGGCTGGAGACTAGGCCCAGTACAGTCACAATGTTTCATTATATTGATGATGTCTTACTAACCTCTGATTCTGTTGCAGATTTAACCCAGGCAGCTCCAACGCTGATAGGCCATTTGGAACAATGTGGGTGGGGCATGAACACAACCAAAGTGCAAAGAACTGGGCTGTCAAATTCTTAGGAGTGGTCTGGTCAGGTAAGATGTGAGTCATCCCAGAAGCAGT
The DNA here is from genome assembly GCF_000696425.1 of Galeopterus variegatus. NCBI lineage: Eukaryota > Metazoa > Chordata > Mammalia > Dermoptera > Cynocephalidae > Galeopterus > Galeopterus variegatus. The sequence continues at coordinate 460,496 of NW_007726353.1, read as the reverse complement.
TATAAACAAGATACAGTTATAAACAAGATAACCTCGGCCCACAACAGTAGCTTAGCTGCAGACATATCTGGAACTTCTCGGGTATTGGAGAGCTTTTGTACCCCATATGGCCCAAATGGCACATCCACTGTATGCATTAACAAAGAAAGGAGCCCCCGGGGATTGGACTGAGGAAGTAGAACAGGCTTACCGGGCTACAAAGAGGGCAATACAGCAAGTGCAGGCTTTACAAGTGGCTGATCCCACTCAGCCTTTTGAATTAGATGTACATATAAACCAAGAAGGGTTAGGATGGGGTTTGTGGCAGAGACAAGACTGATTCTGAACACCTATAGGATTCTGGTCTCAGCTCTGGAAGGGCGCTGAAGTGTGTTATTCTCTGATAGGGAAACAGTTAGCAGCTGTGTATTCTGCCCTGACATCACAGGAACTGCCAAGGTCCTAGCAAGGATGACATACCCCATACTGGGTTGGTTGCACACGTGGGCAACCACCCCCAAAACAGGTGTAGCTCAAATCCCCACTCTGTCCAAATGGGGAGCATATACAGAACAAAGAAGCACTGTATCAACTAGTCCCCTGTCTAATGAGTTGCAAGCTGTGCTAGGACCAATGGAAATAGTGGAAGAGACCTTTGTACAACCCCTACCCTGGAAGTAGAGGCCACACCATTCCATGATGGACAGGGACCTATCACAGAGCAAGCTTGGTATACAGATGGCTCTAGCATGGGCCACTCAGCATCATGTTTGGCTGTTGCTGTCCAGCCCTTAACAGATACCATGTGGTATGAAAATGGCATAGCACAAAGCAGTCAGTGGGCTGAATTGAGAGACATATGGATGGTGATAAAAAATGAGCCTGGGCCATTAACCATCTTTTCCAACAGCTGGGCTGTGTACAAAGGTTTAACCCATTGGATCTCTACTTGGAAATATCAATGGTGGATGGTAGGCCACTGACCCCTGTGGTGACAAGCCATATGGCAAGAGTTATCGGAATTGGGACATGAGAAAAAAGCAACCCTTTTCCATGTCACAGGACAAACCCCCTTAGACAGTCCAGGCAATGATGAAGCAGATGCCTTGGCTAAGGTAAGATAGCTGAAGAAAGCCCTAGCCGCTGATATAGCCCAGTGGTTACATTGACAAATGCAGCATGCCTGCAGCAAAACCATGTCGATGGTTGCTCAAAGATGGGCCCTGCCCATAAAATTGGAAGATGTAGTGAACACCTGTCACATTTGTCCAGTATGTGCTCAAGAAAATCCAGACCCCTGATGGGTGCCACATATAGACGGGCAAATAACCAGTGGAATGGTGCCCCTTACTCAATGGCAAGTGGATTTTGTGGCACCACTGCCAACGTCAGGGAATTTCAGGTATGTCTTCACAGCCATTGATATAGCTACTGGTCTTCTGTTCATATGGCCTTGTAAGACCACAGACCAGGTAAACACTGTGAAGGCATTGAATAGCCTTACAACCATGTACAGTTGGCCCCTGGTTATACAGAGTAATGATGGAACCCACTTTACTGGACATGAGGTACAGAAGTGGGCTTCCCAGTTGTCTATTCAGTGGAAGTTACATGTAGCATATCACCCCCAGGTAGCGGGAATGATTGAACAGTACAATGATCTTTTTATTTATTTTTTATTTATTTATTTATTTATTTTCTTTAAAAGATGACCAGTAAGGGGATCTTAACCCTTGACTTGGTGTTGTCAGCACCACGCTCACCCAGTGAGCAACCGGCCATCCCTATATGGGATCCGAACCCGTGGCCTTGGTGTTATCAGCACCACACTCTCCCGAGTGAGCCACGGGCCGGCCCCAATGATCTTTTTAAAAGGGGACTAAGGCTATCCGCCCAACCCCTATCCCTGAAGAGGTGGACATGGCAGTTATGGCCAATAGTCAAAGTCCTAAACGAGAGCCCCCGCAAGGGCGGGACCTCTCCAGTGGAAGCTCTGTTGCATAGGGCTGCAGCACCTATTCAACTGCAAGTTACTAAGGATGAGCTTTTGAAACCAGGATATGGTAAGAATGGAAATATTCTCTTACTAGCTCCAACCTGTTTACAAGGACAGACAGTACAGTGGGGATGGCCTAACTGGGCCTTGGGGGAAAGGATTGGAGGAGGACTTGTTTCACCTGGGGTGAAAAGTACCTGGCCTCCCAGAGTAAAGGTAATGTGGCCTGCAACAAATAGACACTCATTCTAAAGGGCACATTTGTAGTATCATGATGGCCAATTATGAGTTCCCCTATACTGTTACCTGTAGAACCTACAGATCCAATAGTGTTAGCTGGTAATGTATGGTATCATAGACCAGGTAAGATACCCATTCCTGCAACCATCCTTTCTCAGGATAGCAAACTGGCATGCATTCTACCTGAAGGACGAGAACTCCCCCTATTGGTACCAATAACCCTTTTGTCTTTTCACCCATAGTATTGTGGCTGCGGGCACCAGTTGACTGGGCACAAACATACATTCATGTGGCCAAGGTGTCAGCTTTCTGAATATGTACTGAGCTTCCCATCAGTGTGGCTGCAGGATCCCCCTGGAAAATGATGAACACCAATGACGACCACTAACCAGACATGTGCATGGGAGGGGATTTCGTGGCTAATAGCTGAAAGGATAGAGCTATGGGGACAAGCCTTAAGACATACTGAATGAACAATAGGTTATATGGATACAATGGTCAGCTATCCTCACTAAGGGAAGATCACGGAAGATTACAAACTCGAAGATTGTAGAGCAAGGGATCCTGAAGGGGTGGATTGTAAGGAAAATTGGAATATTAATGGTCAGGATCCCTCAGATGTTTGGAATCTTGCCAAGCATGACCTAGCCTGTTTAATATAAATATGCGCACATGCACCCAGGTATTCCTTGGTTATTGTTTGATGTAATTGCACATGCGTGCCCAGGTATTCCTTGGCTATCTGACTCGCAAAGTATAAAGGACATCTGGCGGCTCTCATCAACAGTGCCCTCGGGATGCCCCAGGAGACTAGGGTGGCTGCTTCTAGCTACCTATTTTTACCTTTATTCATCTGAATAAATTGCATCTGAATAAAGCCTATTAATTTTTACTCATGGCTCCCAGGATCTTTTTTGATTATCTAGCTCATGACCTGCATGTGAGGAGTTTGTGATCCAGTCTGCACAATGGGTTTGAATAGTCTGTGAGCCCTGGCCCAACATTCTGAAAATGCTCTCTGCTGCTCCACCACATGGCCAGGCTGCAAATTTTCCAAGTCTTTACACTTTACTTCCCTTTTAATTATAAATTCTGGCCTTATGTTATGCCTTTGCTACCATAACTCAGCATAGGCTGTTCATGAGGCTTCCTGAATGCTTTGCTGCTTAGAAATTTCTTCCATCAAATACCCTGGTTCAGCACCTTTAAGTTCCATATTCCATAAAACTTTTGGCCATGAACAGAAAGCAGCCAAGTTCCTTGCCAGTTCATAGCAAGGGTGATAATTACCCACTTCCAAAAAAATCTCCTTTTATAAATATCTCAGATCTTCTCAGAATGGCTTTTGCTGTTCATATTTCTATCAACATTCTGGTCACCACCATTTAACCAATCTCTAAGAAGTTCCAACTTTTCCCTGGTTTTCTTGTCTTCTAAACTCCCACCAGCAGCTAGGCTTTTTCTAGCCTGCTCCTTCAAATTCTTCCAGCCTTTCCTCAATACCCAGTTCCAAAGCTGCTTCCACATTTTCAAGTATTTGTTATAAGCAACACCCCACTTCTCTAGTACCAATTTTCTGTATTAGTCTATTTCTGTTGCTTATAACAAAATATCTAGAACTGGGTAATTTGTAAGAAAACAAAATTTTTTGCTTACAGTTTCAGAGGGTGGGAAGTCCAAAGTCCAGGGAACACATCTGATGAGAGCTTCCTTTGGTGGTGACTTCAGTGACACAGTGTATCACATTGTGAAATGGTGGAGCAGAGAGAGACTCTCATGAGCACTCTCCTTTTAAAGCCCTCAGAATCACACCCATGACCGTCATTATTAATCCATTCATTAGAGTACGGTCATCAGAATCTAATCACCTCTTCAAGGTCCCACCATTCAATTACCATAATTTCTCACATTCTTAACACTTTCACAGTGGGTACCAAGCCTCCAATACCTTGAACTTGGGGGGGGGGGGACACAATTCAATCCATAATACCTATCTGTGTGAGCCATTATTCTGAACCCCATGGTGATAACCATTCTTTCCTTTTTACATAGTTTTACTGCATGTGTCCTTTTTAAATGTTTTTAAATTCTTAGTTGTATTTAACTTTATGACATCAGAGTATTTATGTCATCAGAGAAAAGCAAACTATTTTTTATTGGTTATGAATATTCATGAGGTACAAAGCTGATTGTCATCCCTCATGCCCAAGATGTGAAGGCCAGGTTCATACTGGCAGCATGCCCAATACCACAAATTGCATTTGCACCCCATGTCCCCCACCTAATTATCCCCAACCTCCCTCCCCCTCCCGTTTGTCCCCTCCCCCACTCCACTTTGTAGCCCAAGGTATGTTCTCTCCCTCTGCAAGTCCAACGCACCACTGTGGTCTTTCATTCTTCCCTTCTTTCTCTTAGCTCCCACTTATAAGTGAGCACATGCAGTATTTATCTCTCTGTGCTTTGCTTATTTCACTCAACATAAGTTTCTCCAGGCTCATCCATGTTGTTGCAAATGGAAGAATTTCATTATGGCATAGTATTCCATGGGGTATATATACCACAGTTTCCTTATTGAATCATCCGTCGATGGACATTTAGGTTGGTTCCATGTCTTGGCTATTGTAGAGCTGCAATGAACATGGGAGTGCAGGTATCCCTTCAACATGATGATTTCCATTCCTCTGGGTATATACCCAGAAGTGGGATTGCTGGATAGCATGGAAGATCTATCTGTAGTTGTTTGAGAAACTTCCACACTGTTTTCCATAGTGGTTGTACTAATTTACAGTCCCACCAACAGTGCAGGAGTGTTCCCTTCTCTCCACACCCTCGCCAGCATTTGTTGTTCACTGTCTTTTTCATTATAGCCAGTCTAACTGGGGTAAGGTGGTATCTTGATTTAGTTTTAATTTGCATTTCCCTTATGACTAGTGATGTTGAGCATTTTTTCATGCACCTGTTGGCCATCTGTATGTCTTCCTTTGAAAAATGTCTATTCAGCTCCTTTGCCCATTTTTTAATTGGGTTTTTTTTTTTTTTTTTTTTTTTAACTGTGTAATTACACAGTAAATGAGTTCTTTGTATATTATGGATATTAAGCCCCTGTCTGATGCATACGTAGCAAAAATTTTCTCCCACTCTGCAGGTTGTCATTTCACAGCTTTTTAGTTTGATATAGTCCCATTTATTTATTTCTTCTTTTGCTGCTTGTGCTTTCGGGCTTGTTCATAAAGTCTTGCCCAGACCTAGTTCCTGAAGTGTTTCATCTATATTTTCCCTTAGTAATTTTACAGTTTCAGGTCTTATACCAAAGTCTTTAGTCCATTTTGAGTTGATTTTAGTATATGGTAAGAGGTACATATCATTTCATTCTTTTGCACATGGATATCCAGTTTTCCCAGCAATTGTTGAAGAAGCAGTCTTTTCCCCAATGTAGATTTTTGTTGCCTTTGTCCAATATCAGATGGCTGTAAGCCTGAGGGGTGATTTCTGGATTCTCAATTCTGCTCTACTGGTCTGAGTGTCTATTTTTATGCCAGTAGCATGCTGTGTTGGTTACAATAGCTTTGTAGTATAATTTGAAGTCAGGTAGTGTAATGCCTCTGCTTTCCCCCCTCCCACCCCTCAGGATTGCTTTGCCTATTGGGGGTCTTTTGTTGTTCCATATGAAAGTTAACATTGTTTTTCCATTTCTGTGAAGAATGTTGGTATTTTGATGGGGATTGCATTGAATCTGTAGATCTCTTTGGGTAGTATAGACATTTTCACAATGTTAATTCTTCCAATCCAAGAGCATGGAATATCTTCCCATCTTTTTGTGGCTTCTGTAATTTCTTTTAGAAGTGGTTTGTAGTTCTCATTGTAGAGATCTTTCACCTCCTTGGTTAAATTGATCCCTAGGTATTTTATTTTTTTCATGACAACTGCAAATAGGCTTACTTTCTCTGTTAGTTCATTATTTGAGTATATAAATGCAACTGATTTGGGGACATTTATTTTGTATCCTGCAACGTTATTGAAGTTATTACCAACTGTAAGAATTTTTGACAGTCTTTAGGTTTTTCTATATATAGCAGCAGAAATGTAAATTAAAACCACAATAAGATATCAAGACACACCCACTAGAATAAAGTTTGATTTACAATACCAAGTGTTAACAAGGATGCGGAGCAACTGGAACTCTCATACACTGCTGATGGGAATGCAAAATGGTAGATGGGAACGCAAAATTGTTTTCCACATTGGAAAACAATGTGGCAGTACCTTAAAAAGTTAAACATACATTTACCATATGACACAGCAATTCTACCCCTAAGTATTTACTCAAGAGAAAAGAAGGGGCCGGCCCGTGGCTCACTCGGTAGAGTGCGGTCCTGATAACACCAAGGCCGCGGGTTCGGATCCCATATAGGGATGGCCGGTTTGCTCACTGGCTGAGCATGGTGCTGACAACACCAAGTCAAGGGTTGAGATCCCCTTACCGGTCATCTTTTAGAAAAAAAAAAAAAAGAGAGAAAAGAAAACATGTAGGGCTAGCCAATTAGCTCACTTGGTTAGAGTGCAGTGCTGATAATGCCAAGGTAAAGGGTTTGGACCCCCATACCGACCAGCCACCCCCAAAAAAGAAAACATGTACACACAAAACCATGTACACAAATGTTCTTAGCAGCAGTATTGGTAACAGCCAAAAACTAGAAACAACTCCAATGTCCACCAACTAACTGGTGAATGGATAAACAAATTGTGGTATATCTTTACCATGGAATACAATTCACCAATAAAAAGGAAAAAAAAAATTAATACAACAAAATGAATCTCAAAAACACTATACCAAGTCAAAGAAGCCAAACACAAAAGACTATATACTGTATAATTCCATTTATATGTGCAAAAATTTCCCAAGGCCAGATATTTGGAAGGATTCACCAGACTTCACAAAGCATAATCACCTAAGATCTTTAAAGGCAAAGGGACACAGGGCAGCAAGAGAAAGACTGAGCAGGTAAGCATCAAGAATCTGAGAGACAGCCCATGTGCCAGTTCTTCATGGTCCTTATTCACACATGGACTGTACTGCAAAGTGTCTTTGGATTGAATCGCCATGATCTGTGTGAGGAATCCTTGCTTTCAGAGAACTCAAATCAGAACTTTCCAGCAGGGTTTTTATACTCTGGCCATGTAATCAAGCCAGACACACATAAGCAGTTAGAACAGTTGCAAACCCTTAGCAGAGAAAGCAACCCTGACGGTCACAAGAGGAGCTTCAGACTTTAAACCGCACATCATAAATGTCACCTTATCTTGGCCAAAAGGGAAAAACTAGAAATCCAGGTGTCCCCAGAGATAAAGATAGAGCTTTTGCAATCAAGGTATAAATCAACTCTATCTTCCATGATATAAAATTCTAGAATTGACAGAACTAGTGACAGAAAGCAGATCAGGGGTTACCTGGGATCAGGGATGGGGAGGAAATTGAGTGCAAAGGAGCATAAGGAAACTTTTTAGGAGATGGAATTACATTCTACATCTTGATGGTGATGGTGGCTATGCTATTTTATATAATTATTAAAATTCTTTAAACAGTACGTTTAAAATTGATAAATTATAGGACCACCCGTGGCTCACTGGGTAGAGCGTGGTGCTGAGAACACCAAGACTACGGGTTCAGATCCCTATATAGGGATGGCAGTTTAGCTCACTTGGAGAGCATGGTGCTGACAACACCAAGTCAAGACTTAAGATCCCCTTACAGGTCATCTTTTTAAAATAAAATAAAATAAATAAAATAGATAAATTATATTGTACGTAAAAAATATTAAAAAAGAAAAAACTGTTCTTTCAAAAAGAGCATCATGCTAGATTTACTCTTTTAGGATTAAACTTATTCACTTAATATTTTATTGCTAAGATACATCTATATTGTTATGTATCACTATAGTTCATTTGTTTTGACAATTGTATAATATTCCACTGTGCAAATATTCCATTTTATTCATCCACTCTCTTGCTCTTGTGGGCATTTGAGCTACTTTCAGGCTTTTGCTTTTGTGAACAGGGCTGCTATGAACATTCTTGTACACATTTCCTGGTGTATATATATGAATTTCTCTAGGATCTATCTCTAGCATTGGAGAAACTGGATTGTAGGGTAGGTGAATGTTCAATTACAGGAGATAATCAAACTGTTTTCCAAAGTATTTCTCTGCTTTTCTTACCTGGATCTATCTGTCCCCAATTACATCCCAGAGGCAAGAGTCTCTCTCCTCCGGAACTATCACTGCTTAGTATTCAATTAGCACCAGGCTCAATAGCTAAGAGACTAAGGACAGACCAGACACCTGAGGTCTCTCAGCCTCAGCAAATACAAAGTACATAGTAAACAGCAGGTGGGGACCATATGCTCTGGAGCTCCATCTTCTTAGCTTCACTTCATTTTGTGTCTGAAAGACTTTCCAGAGCCCTCAGTTACAATGCAAATCCTAAAAAACAGGAAGGCTTAACCTCAGCTAAAGCCTTTCTCAATTGACACCTCAAATGCCCAAATAAGGATCAGCAGGTAAGGCATAAAGGACAAAAGGAGTGGCAGGAAGAGGAAGAAAAGGAGGAAGAGGTGGGATAAGGAAAGTGGGAAGAGCCAAGAAACCATCAAGTATTCTAAAGTTATGCACCTTTTTTTGCACAAGGGCTGGTTTTTCAGGGAAAAATAATTTTTTAATAAAAAATTATCTGCAAGTAACCATAAGTAATTTTTAATATCCCTGCCAATGGTTACCTTCTTTTGGCTAAAGTTACAAAAACAACATAACTAGCATGCAGTCAGTAAATGATATAATGTTGCCCCTGAATACACACGGTGTGAGGTAAAGCCCTTTTATGCTGAAGGAAGAGCTCTGAGGGACTTGGGAGTGGGCCAAAGAACAGGCACCAGAGCTCGGCACAGACTAGAAACAAGAACGAAAAACCCAGAATATAACAAAACAAAACATCAGGATTTTCCTAAGTGCTCAGAAAGCAAAAGGAGGAGTTGCCATTCCGAAGGATGAGGAGCTCTGATTATCTCCCACAATCCCAACTGCTACATCTCCAATAGCTCCCTACCTATCCGTCATACAGGAGCTCAATATGCACGAACGAAGGAAGAAACATACAAGCGTATGACAGCCTTGTGGCAGAAGCAGCTTTCCTAGCCACATATGGGCAGTAGTGCTGTTGACAGCAGAAGGAAGGGCCAGAATTATTCAGCTCAGGAGAGCTTTCTCAGTGTGAGTTCGTAAGTAGATTATTATGCACTGGCTTAACACTATTATTTACTTGTTCCTTAAATTAGATCATTGGCCATATGGAAAAACTAGGTTGGCTTGTTTGGGGCTGTTGGCTGCTCAAAGCTCATCAGGTGGAACTTACCTCAAGTGTGAGAGGGGCTCTGTAACCAGAGACCTGTAACCATGCTGAGATCCTGGGCTTTGGGCACCTCAGAACTAGTGCTCGGCAGCAGCAGCTGGTATAAATGGAACTAATGGTACTTGGATTGACATGAAGCCCCCAACAACATCCCCAGCTCTTTGGAGCTTCAACAATTTTATTGGCTAAATGCTTCTTTCCATGTTTACAGTTTTAAAGTGTGCCTGCTCACTGGCTCCTTCTTCTAAGCTCCGAAGGGGCAGGAAGCTTTAGCATAGGCTTAGAGATGGGAGTAATAAGTGAATTAGAAACCTGCTGATGCTCCACAATTGGAGAGCAGGACAGAAAAACTCCTACTTCCTACTGCTGAAAACTGTCTGCAGAAAGACTCAAACAGGATGAGGACAGGACTCAGAGGGCATCTCTGCCACTGGTTTCAGTTTCCAGTTTCTAGTGCCTCCAAAAGAGAACACCTTTTGTCTTCCTACTTCAGGGATGGGGTGATGCTATGTCAGTCTACGCATTTTGCAGAAGTACATAGGCCCAAAATTGGCCATGAGGTTTGGCATTACTAGCTCCCCAACCTGGCAGGATGGGAAGAAACAGAATGTGTCCATGAAAAGCTTTTGGAAGTGAGTCAGGTCTTCCACCTGAACCTCGATGCTGTACTGATTGGCCAGTAGCTCGATGGCGCCTTGCACCACATACTCGTTCTGTAAGTGTGAGAGTGAGCAGGTGGAATAGACGATGTAGCCTCCTGGTTTGGTGGCAAGGACTCCAGCTCTGAAACCAAAAAGAGAAAAGCAGTGACTAGTGAGATACCCAGCAGTAGAAGAGCAACATAAGGAGCTGGAAACATGGATAGGGGACTCTACTACGGGATGAGTAGCTGGGTTAGACCATCTTTGAAGTCTCTTCCACAATGACACTGCTTGAAAAGTCATTCTCAAAGAAGAGAGCAACCCAACCTTACTCCATGGGCTTTCCTCTAGGAAGCCTTCTTAAAATGATCCCCTGTGCTCTGACTCTGGTTATGGACCAAATCCTGATGCTGGCTATGGATTGAGTCTTCACACCCTCCCTACAACACCTTGACCTCAGTAGCTACTTTTAAAACATGTGCTATTCACTCGAACTGGGGGTAAAATAGCATAAGTTAACCTGTGCAGCTCATCCTGGTATGTATGTCTTACCAGGTAGGGTTTTTATGTTCCGGAGAAGGACTATCCCATGATGTCTGTCTCCTCCAGGCAGATCCCCAGCCACAGGATCCATCCATGGGTAAGGGTCTTTGAAAGAGCTTTCAGTCCCTCAGACCAGACTCCTATAGCACTGTGGCACAAAGTCCTAAGTTTTATAAATCTATCACTCACGTGAGAAGTTGCACCTGCAGCATAGGCAACATCTGTCGCTCCTTCTTCCTTGACCGTTGAAAGATATTGTTCTCCTCCTCATGAAGGGAGTGGCGGTCTGTGGTACAGGGCACATCCACCAGCACCTGCCCAGAGTGTTAAAGTATTAGGCCAGAGCTGTTTTAGGCCCCTGGCCAGGAGGTTTTATGGAGTGCTCCCTCTGCTCATCCCTGCATTGCAGAGTACCTGACAAAACTTCTCATTTTAACCTCATAGACAACTGTGAAATAACGAGTTGGAAAGTAGTACACTTAGGAATATTCATGGTTGGTCAAAAAGCCAAAACCAACACACAAGTACCTATAATTAAATAACTGTTATCAACCTAGAAAGAAGTCTTAGTGCTTTAGCTATCTGAATAAAAATATCCAATTTACAGATATACAATGCCCAGAGAGTAGCTAAGATACTGAATAAGAAGATCAGGATTCAAAATTATATTAAGTTGAAACAATGTCAGACCCAATAAGGAAATGTAAAGTGAGAGATGTAAAGTCATTCATTCATTTACTAAGATCCTACTATCTGCTAGGCACCAGAGACAAACAGATGAAATTCAAAATGATCCTATATTTATGTTTCAAAAAAGTAAAATCATCTATGGAAAAGATCTGTAAATTTTTAGTTAAGCGGAAACTCCAAGTATTAATAATGACCCATATTCAATATTCTGATGTATTCCTAGATTACATGAGTTGACACAGTGCATACAAAGTAAGAAAAATAATGATCACCTTGCATTCTAGTCAGGTCTTATCTTGAGAACATGATGGGACTGGCCTTCACAGGAAAAAGAGACATTAACTAAAGAAGGGCCAATGGGATGTTCTAGAAACCACATCATAGAAGAAACTAATACCTTCTGTTTCCAGCAATGTGGTAAACTAGATATCCTGAAAACCACTGTAATACAAAATACCTAAAATGGCTCAATAAAATATATTTTTAAAATACTCTTAAATGTAGAGCTCATAACAAATTAGAGAAATCCTCATAAGCCAAAAAAAGACAGGAACACAAATCCAGGGAGGCAAACAGGAGCTGAAGCCAATGGCTTCCATCTTTTATCAATCCCTAGTAATCAAATGCCTAGGACAGAAAACAGGGCACTGGGCCCACTTGAGGTGGGGAAATGGAGTGAAAATCCATAGTAAAACCAAATCCTCAAAGAACTACACAGTCAAAGAGTGAACTAGGAAAAATATTCAGCCCACAAACAAGGATGACAAAAGAACGTATCTGTTTTGGCTTTAACTCTGGGCAAAAAGGAAGACAAGTCTCCTTGAGAATTTTGATCCACGCATACAGGGGTTTCCAAATCACACCTGCACAAAATATGATATATATGTGAGGTAATGTATATGTTAATTAGCTCAATTTAGCCATTCCACAATGTATACATAAGTCAACAGAACATGTTATACACAATAAATATATACAATTTTAATTTGTCAATTAAAAAATAAATTTTAAAAAATCATGCCTGCATGATCTAGAGAGCCCCATATTGAGTAATTAATGGTCCTGGGTTGACGGATCCTCCAAGCACCTGGCAAAAGCAAATGCAGGTTCTCTTCTGAAGAAATGCAAATCACCCCTCAAACCAGGGCTCTTATAATTAACTAGGTAATGATCATAAGCTGACAATAAAATCAGATTTTTATACTTTTAGTAAAAGCAGAATAGCTTATTGTAAACCAACCTTCCTTCTGAGAACTAGAAATGCTTGACAAAATATTTAAAGTATCTGTATGAAATCATCAGAGATCTACTAAATAAGGAAGAACTTGAGGGGCTAACATCCCAGAGAAACATGGAGGTGAGCCAGAGGTAATCAGCAATACTGTGACAGCTGAGAGGCTGAAAAGTTGAACAGAACTTCAAGCAGTCTTATGTGGCTGAGGAAACAAAAACGGGAGTTCAGAGTCCATACCAAGGAACATGAGGGTCTTAGTAAACAAATGCCTCATGCGTTGAGTTAGACCCCTGAAACTTAATACCCTAGGTGTAGAGGTAAACTGGAAATAGAACAGCCCACACACAGTCCAGCTTTGAATCAGCCTAATTTTTGACTGAACTAAGATGATCTGCCTTGATGTTAACTGTCTGCCTGAAGCAAAATCAAATCCTTTCTAGAGGAAGGCAACACAAACTAGAGCCTCAGATTATCTCTATAATTTCTCATACACAACATCTTGCACTCAAATTTTAAAAATTACTAACTTACCATGAGACAAAACCAAATGACCAAAAACCAAGAGAAAAAATAGATAGTAGAAGTACACTCATATGAGATCCAGATACTGGAATTATCAGACATAGTGTGTGAAACAGTCATGAGTAATGTTCAAGAAGTTAGATGAAAAGACAGAAAATTTTATAATTTCCAGTTTCTAAAGAACTGTAAAATTTTTTAAAAAAGAATCAGGGGCCGGCCCGGTGGCGCACTGGATAGTGCGCCGCTTGGGAAGCGCGCCGGCGCTCCCGCCCGAGGGTTCGGATCACACGCACCCAAAAAAAGCTAGTAGGGAAACTTGCCAGAATTTGAACCCAGATCTGCCAAAACTCCAAAGTCAGACCATAATTGTGTCTCCCAGTGTGTAAATATCTATCAAATACTTTGTGCACATGTGTGAACATGCCAAACTTTGAATGATTTAAGTATAACCTGTATTTTAATACTTAGGACAGCATCATAAAATTAATTTCTAAATGAATATTGAAATTTATCCAGTTTCTATGTTTAGCAATTGGTGTTAATTTACCTCTCATAAGTGCTAGAAAGGTTCTACAATACCTCCTCCAGCCCTTTTATACTATTCAAGCTTTTTATTAGCCCTAATGTTGATTGCCTTCCCAGGGCATCTACTAGTTTGAGTATAATTTGTCTAATTAAATTTAAAGAAGAGATGTTTCAGGGAGCACCATTTCATCATTTCCTCTTAAACTCTATGCTGTGGACTTTAATGAGGACCTAAATCAGAAATCCTAAAACTGGAAAATATAATAACTGAAATTAAGGGCTCAACAGATGCATTTAACAGTATATTAGACACAGCTGAAGAAAGGACTGGTGAATCAGGTCAAAATATATTACCCAGATTGAATCATGAAGGAAAAAAGGATGGAAATACAGAAAAGAGTATAAAATATACATGGGATACGGTGAAAAAGCCTAACATACATGTAATTAGAGTTCCAGAATTATGAGAGAAAAAATGTGGCAGAAAAAATATTTGAAGGGCCGGCCTGTGGCACACTTAGGAGAGTGCAGTGCTGATAACATCAAGGCCACAGGTTCAGATCCCTATATAGGGATGGCCGGTTAGCTCACTTCAGAGAGCATGGTGCTAACAACACCAAGTCAAGGGTTAAGATCCCCTTACCGATCATCTTTAAAAAAAAAAAAAATTGGGGGCCGAGCCCGTGGCGCGCTCGGGAGAGTGCAGCGCTGGGAGCACAGCGATGCTCCCGCCGCAGGTTCGGATCCTATATAGGGATGGCCGGTGTGCTCACTGGCTGAGTGCAGTGCGGCTGGTCTCAAAAAGGACAAAAAAAAAAAACCTTCCTAAATAACCAAAACAAAAAAAAAAATTAAAAGAAAAACAAAACAGCAGAGACTAGAGGCCACATAGTGAAAGAAGCACAGTAAATAAAACCCACACAGTAAAATAATTTTACAGAGCCAAGACAAAATATGTGGCATCAATTGTTTAAGTCAGCAATTAAAGGAATAAAATTTACGGATTGGCTCACAAAGCAAAACCCAAGTCTATGCAGTATGTAAGAGACATGTTCACTAAAAGGAAGTGATTCAACAAGGCTAAATATGAAGGGATGAGCAAAGGTATAACTGTAATGCAAATAAAAATAAAGCTGTGGGAGCATCCACCACCCAAAAAGGAAAAAATGTCTACAGGTTCTTTCCCTCCTCCTTCTCAGTGTCCTGACAAGGTGGCTGGAACTCTTAGGAAAATGGCTGCAAGGCATACCCAGGCTTGTTGGATTCCTGAGCCCTGGTGTATGGAAACAGCAGAACTGAGATTTCAAGGGGACTATAAATCAATGGCAATATATTTGAATATCCTGGTTCTAATATATTCTTGATATGTTTCAGTAGTGTCAACTGTGAAAAATGTTGACCTTGCTCAGTCACAGGAGGAAGAAAGGGAAGTTGTACTCTTGCACTACACTTAGGAAACCTTTAAGGACGGCAGTCAAACTATTCAACACCATATATGGTACAGGCATCTTCACATCAGGCACTGGCCCTGCCCAATATGCATGGATATCAGCCATAAATAACCATTCTGACAGGATGGTGCTCCAACTGAATCTCAGCTCTGGACATGTGTCTTACAAATATGATTTCTTTTATTGTCTGGGAAGACAGAAATGTGTTCAAATAAACATTTTGTTATTTGAAACAAACTTTACCTCTCCAAAAAACAAAAAAAAGCAAGCAAGCAAGCTGTGAGTTGGGAGGAAGGGTAGGTGTCTTGCCATGAACATGCAGAGCTCTGGGATCCTGTTTTCTCTCCAGCTGATGGACAACTGGAGCTGGAGGGAGGATGACGTTACCAAGAGTGTGGGGAACCCTGGGGTAGTGTGCTTCTTTGCATCTAAAATGCTTAGCACTTGTCCACCACATAGTAGATTATACACAACTATTTCTTCAACAAAATAACAAAGACATCTTCAAGATATCAAAGCTGTTTTGAAATGTCTGAAGCACTGTCAAGTGAAATGGGAGGTAGCTCATTCTATATTGTTCCACAAGGCATAGCTAGGATCAATGACTGGAAGTAACAATAATAAAAATGATAAGGATTATCGTGATGACAATATCGAATGCTTTCTATATTCCAGGCACTGTGCTAAATGCATTCCTTTTTAATCTTCACCTATGAGATAAGCACTACTATTATCCTCATTTGATACTTCATCCTCAAATGAAGAAGCTGAAGCTTAACTGAAGGTTAGGTAACTTGCCCAAACTTCTCTGGCTGGTAAGTGATGGAGCCAGAACTCTAATCCAAGCAGTCCAACTCCAGAATTCTTGCACTCACCTGCATAACATGTAACATACAGATTTTAATTCCATAAGGGAAAGAACTTTCCAACATCAGAGGTGTTCAATAACAGAACCACAGTGAGCCCCTGTGAACGAAAGTGTGTGACATAGGCCGAATAATGATGATGGCTATACTTGCCTATTCCTCACAGCCAGGTACTGTACTAAGCACTTTCCCTGGATATTCTCATTGAACCCTCACAATAATCCTGCATGACAGGATTACCCTATTTCTTAAATGAAGAGGTTGAAGTTCAGTGAGATTAAGTTGCTGAGCAAATGGCAGCCCTGTAATACAGAAACTGGTTAGGCTGATAGCAGAGGTCATGCTCTCTCCATTTGTTCTGTGGCCTCCATGTCAAGAAAGCCAAATAGGGGATTCCTACACAGTCAGGAAGCAAGTCTCTTCCAAGATGATGGAATCCAAGATTCCATAAGCCTTGGTCTTTCTTTCAGTTCCTTAGAGTGGTTGAGGCAGGATGGTGAGAACTAGACAGATTAGGTAAGTCAGATGATAATACACAGACAATAGCTATATATTTTTTATATTTTTAGAAGTATATGTTTTAAATAAATATTTTTAGAGTATGCCAATTAAAAGAAAATAAATAACTTAAAAATATGAAAATACTTTCAATATCATTCATAATGAGGATATAAATTAGATACTATCAGCTTGGCAAAAACCAAAGTTTGATAGCGCCAGTGTTGGCAAGATGTGGGAAAATGGTACTCACTCATTACCAGTAGAAGTGAAACTGGTTTAACCTCCACAGAGCAATTTAACAATCTCTATCAAAATCTTAAATGGACATAAACTGTTATCCAACAACTATAGTTCATAAACAAAACTAAAAAGGATTAAACCCCAGGATATATTATTAAATGAAAAAAGTACAAAGTTCAGAATAGTACACTAACATTCCTACTTTAAAAAAAAAATACATACACACATTTATATTTATATATACAAATACTATATTTTAAAGAATACAGAAAAAAATAGAAACGATGGTTATCTGTAGGGAGGGGAAGAAGATGGCTGCAGCACAGAAATAACAGAGAAACTTACTTTTCCCTGGATACCCCTTTATGCCTTCTGAATTTTGTACCATGTGTTGTATTAATATTCAAAAATAAAATAAGCTTATTCATACTTATCTTCATGAGGGTTTCTGAGCAACCAAGTGACCTGAGAAATAAAATAAGCCTAATATCTTTTCTCCCCACTCAGGTTCAAACTTTTTTTTGTTGCCAATTGTCTCTAATGAATATAGTAGTCAGTCATCTAAGCTGAAATGACAATTCTTTTTTTTTTTTTTTCTTTTTGTCTTTTTTCGTGTCCGGCAACGGATCGCAACCCTCAGTGTCGCGCCCGTACCAGACTGGGACCGGCAACGGGATCGCAACCCTCAGTGTCGCACCCGCACCCCGCTCAGCCAGTGAGCGGGAACCGGTCTGTATGTGGGATCCGAACCCTCGGCGGGAGCGCCGCCACACTCCCAAGCAGCGCACTGTAGCAGTGCGCCACCGTGCCGGCCCTGAAATGACAATTCTGCAGGTGGCTTTTTTCTCCATATCACCCATGGAAAGCTAGCCAGGTCCAGAAACAGCCCTACACGCTCAAACATGGGGGCTGGATCCTACCCCTTCAGGGCCTGGGGCCAGGATGAGGAGGTCAGATGTAGCTGGATGGATGTCCTAAGTCAGGAATTACTCACCCGGTCATATGTGTCCCCCTCTAGTTCTCCCCAATGCCTGCCATCCCATGAGGTAACTCGAACTCGATTCCCATCCCTGATATCTTGAGGCACATAGCTGTGAAGGACTTTCTGTAGTCTGCCTGTTCGGGAAGTAGAGATATCATTGGCAGCAAGATTGCCTGTGGAAATAAAGATACTTCAGAGGCTGTGGCCTAGCAAAACATCCTACCAGCAATGGTGCTGATGGAGAGTCAGACCAATTTTCAGGCATAGCCAATTTACGCAGACCCTAGCAACAGGGACATTTATTAGGTGCATGGCAAAGTATCAGTCACTTTGAAGTGGGGGTTGCAGAGGCAAACACGTAGATGGGTCAGAAAGGCTGAGTAAATAAATAAAGCAGACCAGGTAAGACTATTTATTTATTTATTATTTTTTTTTTTTTATAAAGATGACCGGTAAGGGGATCTCAACCCTTGGCTTGGTGTTGTCAGCACCACGCTCAGCCAGTGAGCAAACCAGCCATCCCTATATAGGATCTGAACCCGTGGCCTTGGTGTTATCAGCACCGCACTCTACCGAGTGAGCCACAGGCCGGCCCCCAGGTAAGACTATTTAAAGAAATATGCTCTCTCCTATTATTCTTGAAATATCTAGCTGTCTTCATCTTTGGTAGATTCTACAGGTTATTTATTCAAAATTTATTCTCCTCTTCTTCCTTAGTAATAGAACCCCACTTTCATTGGAAAGGGGCAGTGTACCCCAAAAGACTACATTTCCCAGCCTTCTTTTACAACTATACAAGTATCACTATATGACTAAGTTTTGGTCAATGAGTTGTAGGCAGACACATTGTGTGGAACTTTCAAGATTTTTTTTTTTTTTTTTAACTAGAAATATTTGGTTCTTCTTAATCAGCTATTGATGGTATAATAAAATAAATTTAGGTGGCACCTAATTGAAACATTTAAAATAGTTCATCGAAGAAGAATCTACAACATAATATGTTAAGCCTAATCGTCAAAATAACACCTCTTTCTTTTTTTTTTTCTTTTCTTTTAAGAAAGAAATAGAGGCATGATCAAAATTATGACCAACAACATGAATTCATTTGGACACTTACAGATGATTTTGTAGGCATACCGGCAGGAACAATGTTGAAAAACCAATCCACTAGATTAAGAAATAATGGTAAGGTAAAAAAAAGAAAGATATACATTTCAGAGTTAATGTCTGAAATTAAAGAAAAATATCAACCAACTATCACAACAGATCTTTTAATGACTAATTTTTTTTTTTTAACATTAAGATTGTTGTTTGGGGGGCCGGCCCATGGCTCACTTGGGAGAGTGGTGTTGGTAACACCAAGGGCACAGGTTCAGATCCCTATAGAGGGATGGCCAGTTTGCTCACTTGGAGAGCATGGTGCTGACAACACCAGGTCAAGGGTTAGGATCCCCTTACCAGTCATCTTTAAAAAAAAAAAAAAAAGGGCCGGCCCGGTGGCGCACTCAGTAGAGTGTGGCGCTTGGGAGCGTGGTGGCACTCCTGACGAGGGTTCGGATCCCATATAGAGACCGGTCCGCTCACTGGTTGAGCACGGTGCGGGCACGACACCGAGGGTTGCAATCCCGTTGCCAGTCGCGGTACGGGTGCGACACTGAGGGTTGCGATTCCGTTACCGGTCACGAAAAAAGACAAAAAAAAAAAAAAAAAAGAGAAAAAAAAGGATTCTCTGCTCTAGAGAAATCTGCAGGAGAATATGAACTGAGAAAAGGAAACATGGGTTCCAGTTCTAGCTTTACCTCCAACTCCTGTAAGATTTAAGCTATTTAATCTCTCCAGTGCTCATTTCTCCTCTCCATAAAATGAGGGATGGACTAGGTAAACTCTAATCTAAGTTCTATTCTAGCACTAAAATTCTATGATCTTATCTTCCTGGGATCAAGGAGCCAGTCACTTGGGTGAGGAAGTGGAATGAAGGTGAGGTGCTGGTAACTCAGCACACCTTAGAAGAGCAACTCTCAATTACTTTTCCTTTGCCCTTCTCCCTCCTCTTACTTCAAGTTTCTCCTCTTCCAAGTAAGCCTATCCTCATTCATCTCCCTTCTGATGGATTCCCACAGCACCCAGTCAGATCAGCTAGATCAGCTCATAGGCTGGGCTTTCTTGCATTGGACTTATTAAGTCCATGTCAATATCTTTTCTCCTCTCCCTCTGGACTTCCAGATGGCTGAGACCAAATGTGATACCTCTCTGAATCACCCATGAGCCTAACCAATGAGGCTGAAGACTAACTCAAAATGTACAAGCTGGCTGACAAGAACTGGAAAAGAAGGGTCCAGGCCCAAAAGAAAGGCTGGGGTACATACAAGAGAAATCCAGCTGAGCTCCAGGTTGGGTGTGAAAATCTACACCTACTTCTTAGGGTGCCAAGGAAAAATACTATTTTAAGGCAGGATGTCAGCCAGTAGATAGCCAAAGTGAGCACTTATAGTGCACAAGGCCCAGGCTGGGCTATACTAGTAAGAAAAATAAGACTTGGGCCTGTCCCCAAGGAATTCATAATCTCAAAGAAGGAGAACATAGCTATCCAGTAAAGCTCTGAGGCAAGGCTAATGTGCTAACAGTCAAAAGGGTGATGCCCATGTTTGGGGAGATAGGGAAGAGAGGCATCATTCCCAAACTGGCCAGCAGAGGTCATGAGGGAAGACTTCCAGAAGGTGGCACACTTTAACTGAGGCTTGAGAGCTAAAGTATTTAGACAGCCCAGCTAAGGTGAATGTGGGAATTCTAGAGTGAAAATTTAACTGAGCAAAGGCTTATTTGGGCAAGAGAGTAGTAGGGTGTGAATGAAGCACATAAAGCCTGGGGAAGAGTGACATACAAAGCTATAAATGGTGGCTACAGCCAGATCTTATTATTTTAGCTGGCAGGCTAATAAAATGGGACTTAATCTTAGAGACAAAGTAAACACATGCAGAAAGATGATAGTGATTGATTGATCAGAGCCTTGCCTAAATTTGCCTTCAGAGACCCTGACCAGCAATCTTCCTTGACTGACTGACAGAGAAAGGGAGGAAATAATGGCAAACAGAAAAAACACACGAGCTTAGCAAGCAAGCAAGCACTATCCTCCCCTCTGACCTTGGGACCAGAGAGCCTACTGTATTCAGTGTGCCCCTGACTTGGTGAGATGGGGAGCCCTCTCTGCCCAAGACATCAGCACCCTGACTTACGGCAACAGCCAGTCTGAAGCAATGCTAGTGTCTTTCCCCCAGGGGCTGCACACAGGTCAAGCACGGTGTCCCCGGGCTGCAGGCCAAGGGCCAGGACAGGCAGCAAGGAGGCGGCATCCATCAGGTAGTAATCCATGACACCCAGGCTGCCAGGTCTGGAAGAGAGGAGACCACCCAACAGTCAAATTACAGGCCAAGACACCCACAGGGAGTCAAGTCTCCAAGTCCAAGCCCTCAGGGACCACTAAACTCCACTCAGCAAAAATTCATTTCTCAGACCCACACTCACTCACTCTCTCAATCATTTACTCATTCACCTACATGGTAGCCAGAACAATCCTTTTAAAACATAGATCAATTTACTCCAGTCTAGCCATGATAACCACCTTACTATTCCTTAATTAAGCCATGCATGGTCCTGTCTCAGGCTTTTGCAGTTGTGTACATTCTGCCTGCAACCCTACTCTCAAATAACCCTAGATTTGTTTCCTCACTTTATTTGGGTCTCTCCTCAAAAATTATCTCATCAGACACTGGCATTCCCTGACTACTCTAAAATAACAGGCCCTATTCCCATCACCTTCTGTCTCTCTACCCTACATTATTTTTCTTTAAAATACTTATTCATTTTATATGTATAGGGGTGTGTGTGTGTGCGTGTGCGTGCGTGCGCGCGCATTTTTTCCCTCTCTATCTTCCCCTATTAGAATGTTACCTCCATGGAGGCTGGAAGTCTGATTGATTTGTTCACTGTAATATCTCCAGCCTCTGAAACAGTGCCTGGCACATGGTAGGAACTTGGATTTACTGGGTTACATACTGAGATATAAAACACTTCATGGATTTAGAGAGAAATGTGATCAATTGTGCTTGTCTGAGTTACCTAACTCGGGCCTGATAAAGGAATAGGAGGCCTTCATTAGGTAAAAAAGGAAGAAGAGCATTTCAAACAGAAGAAAAAAGAATGAGCAAAGACACAGAAGCATACAAACTCATAGCTTCATTCAGAAACAGTGAGAAATCTAGTGTGGTAGAAACACAAGATGCATGAGACTGAGGTTGGAAAGCAGATTGAGGCCAGATTGTAAAACGTCTTTTTTTGTTAGTTAGTTTTTTGTTGGTGGTGGTGGTGGTGAAAATGGAAGTCAGCTTTTATTCAAGAATACCAGTGACCTGAGGAGAGATGTCAGGCTAACCCATCACTCTGGTAAATCTGGAGGAGAAAGGCCAGACCAAAACCATCTCAAAGACTTAGATTTATGGAGGGGGTTTTATTTTATTTTTTATTTATTTATTTTTTTAAAGATGACCGGTAAGGGGATCTTAACCCTTGACTTGTTGTCAGCACCATGTTCTCCCAAGTGAGCTAACCGGCCATCCCTATATGGGATCTGAACCCATGGCCTTGGTATTATCAGCACCACACTCTCCTGAGTGAGCCATGGGCTGGCCCAAAGGAGGGGTTTTTAAAGAGGGAGCTGAGGGAATGGAATGTGAGAAGTGAAAAGCAGGAGGGAGGAGGGTAGGGGCTCCATGCAAGGAGCTGGGTGCAAGGTCTCGACAAAGCTACCTCTGGTTTCTGTTTCCCATCCTTGATGTTATCTTAGTGTCTTGCTTTGGGGTGGAATCAGCATAGCTTTATTAACATCCTCCTTGGTTTTGTCTGGGTCTGGATAGTATGTGTCTCATGGCAAGTTTGCAACTCCAGGCTGTCTGGAAAACAACTCATCCATTTCTTCTATCATCTCTCACATTTGTTCATCCAGCAGCTACCACTGGCCACACACTACAAGTCCATGCGATTGGGTCGTGAGTGCCTGGAGCACAGAAGCTGTCTGTAAAATGTCTTTAAACCCAATGCTAAGGAGTTTGGAGTATAACCTGTAAGCAGTTACCAAAGGTTTTTAAGGAAAATGGCATGATCAGACAGATCTCAGTTTTAGAAAGCTAAGTGGGCTAGAAGGAACAAATTAGAGACAGAGACACCAGAGAGGAAGCATCAGTGTGGGTAGAGAGGGAGGGATGATCAACAGCAGCCTAACTGACACAGGACTCCTGACTCTCAGGCCAGCTGTCATAAGGGCAATTGGTGGTGAGCAGCCATTCTCTGCCTAAGATGCAGTTCAGTATGGAGAATCTTGGGGACAGACTCAAGAAGACAGAAACTCTGACAGGAAGGATCTGGGAGCAAGACATAAGACACAGCACCACTAAGGGTCAGCAATAAGAGCTACAATCCCCAGTCCTGAGGTTGTTAACACCTCCAGCATTCACAAATAGGCTTACTCTGTGATAGGATCTTTTCAGTCAAACCACAATTGGATTGTCTGTGAAACTGCATGTCTCATGCCTCACAAAGGAGAATGACAAAGAGATTGAGAAATCTGAGAAAGACACAGAACTGCTATCCCACCAGCACTGGTCCATAAAACCCATCCTCAAGTTCCTTCATTTTAGAAGCATCACTCATTAACCTTTTTTTGGTTCACAGTTTTGAGAATCTGCTAAAAGCTACAGTCCTTCTTTCTGAAAAAGCACACACAATTTTACAGACAATTGTAGGGGGTTCTTGGACTCCCAAATATATCGTTGAACTCCTGAGACACTAAGATCCCCTTGATTTTACAGGGAGCTTATCGTGATAAAAACGGAAAAAACCCAAACATATAGGGGTTTTGGTGAAAGGACAAACAACCTCCAGAAATCTGCTGTGGCTGCTTCCCTCTCTACTCTCAGGGTGTCCTACCTGAGTAGATGCCAAGCACCTGAAGCAACTTAGGAGACCACATGGTTCTGCCTAAAGCCAATGCCTCTGAATTGGTCTCCAACCCTGGCCCAATCTATACACCCTTACACAGTGATTAAAATGATCTTCCTGAGCATAACTTTGATGAGAATACCATCAATAGTGAGAGTTACTACTGATGAATGCTATATTGCAGACACTATGCTAAGTGTTTAATATACATAATTTCATTTAATCCTCACCACAACCCTATGAGGCAGGTGAACCAAACTGCCTGGATCTCAAACCCAGCCCAATTGCTCATTAGCTGTGTGACTTTCAGCAAACTAGTCAACTTCTCTGTGTCTCAGTTTCTTCATCTGCAATAAGCATACCTACAAGACAAGGTTATTGTGAGGACTGAAGGAATTAATATATCAAGTTCTTAGAACGGCAGCTGACACATAATGAGATATAGTGTTAGCTATTACTACTATTATTTCCAGATAAGGAAACCAAAGCTCAATTATCCAATGCCATATGTAGAAGGCAGGATCCAAATCTAGGTTTGCCTGAATCCAAAGACCATGCTTATAACCACTGTGCATTACTGCCTTTCACCTGCTCAGAAACCCTTTTTGGTGGTTCTCTAGAGCAGATATTAGCAATTCACAGCAATATGTACTAAAGCACATATGGCCTGAAGCTATCCAGTCCTGGCAACCTCAGTCATCTGCAAACAACCCTGGCCAACCAGAAAAATCCCCTTCCCCCAACCTGCAAGCCCCTGGCATTCAAGGTTCCCACACATGGCCCTTCCATATACTTTTCCAGCCTCATCTCTTACTCCTCTTAAGCATACAGAGGAGCATAAAGCAAAAGCCTCCTAATTTACATCCCCTTTTCCAGCCTTGACTGTCTCCAATCTGTTTTCCATGCAGCAGCCAGAGTTATATCTTAAAAATTCAAATCTGGTCTTGCCATTCCCCAGCTTAAAATCTTTCATGGCTTCCTCTTCTTGTCAGAGAAAAAGTCCAAAATTCCACAAGGCCTATAAGACCTTCATAATCTTACTCCTGCCTGCTTCTATAGCCTCATATTTGGCCTCTCACCCTGATCCACACCCTCATGCCACCAGCTTTAATTCTTACTCAGTTTTCAGGTCTTAGCTTAAATAACAATTCCTCAGAAAAGACTGGGTTAGATTTCTTAATTATAAGACCTCATAGCATCTTTTATTTTTCCTTTGTAGCACTTACCACACTTATAAATAGTTTCTTAATAGTTGTCTTCCTCACAGACTGGAAGCTCGTGGGGGCCTGTGCACCAAGTAACCCAGGCACTTAAATACCTGGCATTTGTTAGACAATAAATATTTGTTGAATTAATCAATCAACCAACCCATCAAAGACCAACTTCCACATCCTACAAATAACACTGAGCTCTCAATTCCTAAAGCACAACTCGGCATTTGATTCTGGAGTCTTTTTTTTCTCAACTCCATATTCACAAGCATTGGATCATGAGACTGGAAATCTTTCTTTTTCCCAGTCTAGTACCAACTTTGTGCCCCTAAGCAAGCCCCATTTCCTAGGAAAGACCCACTTCTTCTTTGGTACCATGAGATTATTTGTCCTACTCACTTTGATGGGTGGGTGTGAAAGGCAAAATGAGAAAACAGCTGTGAATAACACATATTTTAACTGGAGAGGGCATAGTGGGTGCTCATGTGAGAAATGGATGTTTTCTACAGAAAGCAGTAGACTAGAGAAGGTTCAAATGCAGGCTCTGTGGTCAGACCACCTGGGTCTAAATACTAGCTGCATCACTTATTGAGGGACCTAAAGCAAGTTAGCACTTTAACTTTTCTGTACCTCAGTTTCCTCAAATGTAAAACAGCAGCAGTAATACCACCTAATTCATATGGCTGTTGACAGAACAAAAGGAGATAACATGTGTGCAGCACTTGGAAAACTGCCCAGCCTGTGTAAGCACACCATAAACATTAGCAATATTATGATCCTTATCATAGAGAGCAGGAGCTGGGTCTCCTCATGTCTACTTCCAGCAGGCATTCAGGACAGTCCCAGCCATGGCTCTAGATCCTACCTGGCAGGAGGGAAGCGGCTGACATCCCCTCTGGCAAAAGTAAAGCATCGAAGGTTCGGACTGCAGGCCCAGGAGGCTGGGGATGGGGCTGCAGATTGGCCACTATCAGGCTCCAGTTCCCAGTGGGAGATGCCTTCATTCACAAAGTCCCTGGCACTCAGTTGCTCCAGCTTAGCAATCACATGATCCAAAGCAGCAAAGTTATTGACCAGAGCACCATATTTCTGCTCTGAGAGGAGACTGACACGGATCGATGGCCAAAGATCCCCAAACTGCACGCTGTAGGTCATATCAAAATTCTGCAGAGCCAGTCGAATGGCAGGGAATTGGGGCTCTGTGGCAGCCTACAAGAGAAAGAACAGGCTTATTGTTCTTCCCAGTTTTGCCTCTATCCCCTACTACGTGACCCCACCAATACCTTAAAGCCCAGGGGCAAACCTGGATCCAGCTAGTGCCCACTCCTGCCTTTGCATCCTGCCTCTGCCTACCAGAGGAGAAGTGTGGGAGAGAGAAATAGTGGGGATCTGGCTTTCCCATCTCAGGGTTGTGACAGAAAGGAAGCTGTGGCTCTCACAATACCATGTGGGGGTCGGTCATTAAGAAGGGGGACTTTGAAGTAAAAGCTAACATTCAGTAGCTCAGGAGAGGACTCGTGAGGAGAACCTGCAGAAGACTGGATGAAACTATGGAGGTCTTGGGGAAGCTTCAGGCTTAAACAAAAGACGCTTTTCTTCTGAACAGTCCTTTTGTTTTCCAAAGCACTTTCATGTCTACTAGCTTATATGAGGTGGTCTTTAAAAAGTTTATGGAAAGATTTGTACAAGCACTACAACAGACAGCTCATTAGGACAAAAAAATTACCAACCTTCCACATTTCACGGAAAGATGAAGGTAACTTATCTAAGATCATGCAGTGACTGGTACCATGATGCTGAGAATCAAAGGGTTGAGGGATGTTTTGAGAGAGTTCCCAGACCCCAGGAAGGTGGGATGAGGAGAACTCACAGAATCTTGAGGTGTGAACCAAAATAGGGACTGCTAGGATGACTGCTGTGGGGGTAGCACTGAAGGACATGAGGCAGGTTTGATCAATGGTAGATTAGAAGGGAAATAAAGACTACAGATGAGGAGTCCACAAGTTGGTCCTGGTTGCCGCAGCTGGGATGCTTGCTATGGCTGGCAGTTGTCACTGTCTACAACATTTGTTCTGGCCTGGATTTGATGTGGTCAGAAATTTTGCTTGTCATGGTGGGGACTCTTGTGCTGACCATGACTTTTGCCATAGTGGGGACTCTTGCTCCTGCTCCTACCATGCTGGGGACTCTTGCTCTGGCCCTTCCTTTTGCCATAGTGCAAACTCTTGCTCTGGTTCCGAGTTCTGCCTTGGTGGGGACTCTTGCCCCGACTTCTGCTAGTGTGGGGACTCTCAGTCTGGCCTTGATTTATGCAAAGTTGGAAACTATCCCTCTGGTCCTGATTTCTGTTCTGGCAAGGACTCTCGCTTCGGTTCCGACTTCTGCTATGATGAAGACACTTGCTCTGGCTCCGACTTCTGCTCAGATGAGGACTCCTGCTCCGACTCTGACTTCTGCTTTGATGGGGACTCTTGCTTTGGCTCTGACTTTTGCTTTGCTGGCTACTCTCGGTCTGGCTGTCACAACTCTTGCATTCTCTAATAACAGTCGAACTGCAGCTGAGATTAGTGTTACAGCTGGAACTCTCAGATGAAGGCAAAGGGCAGCTGTAGGGGATCTGGGGGGACTTTTGTGGGGAGGCTTGAGAGGCCACAGGGTAGATATGGAGGCCACAAGAGATAGTATCAGGGCAGGCCCGGGCTCGGGGAGCAATGGGTAAACTTCGGGGATCAAAGGGTGTTCTCAAAGGGATAAAAGAATAGATGTGGGTAGAACAAGGAGGCGCCACAGGCTGGCAATGGGGTTTGGGTGGTCCCCTGGGAGTGCTATAGGTGCTACAGGGGGGCACCAAGGGTTGGTTATGACACTGAGGGGGGCCTGTGAAGCAATTGAGAGGACAAGAGAGTGGACAGGGAAGGCGGGGAACCACAGAGTATACATGGGTATGGCAGGGGGATCCTCTGGGGGATCCATGGGTGTTTTTCTGAGCATAACTATTGGGTGAGACAGCATCACAAGGAAGGCAGAGGGGAAGGGAAGTGGGGATAACAGTTTTGAGGGTTCTAGGGACCACAATGGGTAAGACAGTCCCTGGGGAAAGTTCTTTGGGGCAGGAATTTGAAGGAGTTGTGATGGATGGCTCCACACAAGAAGGACCTGAGGGGCCAGAGTGGCAGGAAGGAGGGGGAGGAGAGGTGCTGACCTTAGAGGGCTTGGGCTGGCCAGGAGAGTTATGCTGGGGAGCGTTGACTAGAGAGTGACACCTGTGGGGAGTATGTGACTGATTGAATTCTGAGGATCTGGAAAACTTTACTTGAGGGGAAAGTGGGGTGGGGAGAGGGGGCTCATTGTAGCTTCTGTGGGGAGGTGAATGGGATGGAGATATAAACTGGCTGCCAAGGGGTGAAGGGAAGGAGAGGGGAGAATAAGGACAGTGGGGAAGAGGTGGCTTCTGTGGACAGGGGGGACCAGAAAGCATGGTCCCCGGAGTCAGGACGAGGTAAGAGTTCCCACCAGTCTCCCATGAGAGAAGGGACTCAAAGCAAGCCTTCCTGGGAGCTTGGGACTGGGGTGAGCAAGGAGAACCAGGACTCTCAGGGGGTAGGCGGATGGCACAGTAAGGGCTCCTAGGGGCAGGTACATAGGTTTCTGAGGAAAGAAGGGAGTAATGATAAGAGCCCTCCTGAGGTGTGGTAGGAGAGTCAGACACGCCTGCCTGAGAAGAAAGAGGGGAGTCACAACAATCTTTCCCCAGGGTCAAGTCAAGCTGTGGTTTGGGTTCACAAGAGTCTGGAGGCTTAAGATGGCCATTGTAAAATCTGCCAGTAGGTGGGGAAGATGCTGGGGAAGGAAGAGAGTCATTATAACTTCTCCCTGAGGACCAGTGAGAGAGCAGAGGGGGGCTCACCAGCCCAGTTTCCAAAATTCTGTGAGCAAGGGCTGGGGAGACTATAGGTTTAGTTTCCACTGGCCGGTGATCAAGGGGAGGTGAAACAGTGAAGCAAGTTCTCAGGGTCCTGTGAGCAAGAGGAGGTGAAATCATGGGGCCAGTTTCCAAGGGTACATGAGTGAGAGGAGGGGAGGTCACTGGGCTAATTCCTGGGGACTGATGAGTGAGGGGAGGGGAGGTTACCGGGCTGGTTCCCAGGGCTGAAGGGTATCTACTACAGTAACAGAGGTAAGTGTGCTGGTCAAAGTAAGGGCTTCGAGGACAGGGACGCGGTGTTCTCGGGGGCCTGATCCAGCTGCAATAAGAGCTCCGCTGATGGAGAGGGGGTGACCCCAGAAGGCTGAACTGGTTAAAATAAGTGCCCTGAGGGGGTGAATCCAAGAGGCTGGGCCCGTGGCAGTTGGGCCTTCCGAGGACTGGGGAAGAAGAGGGTTCAAAAGAACATCTTCCCGGGCCCAAGGGAGGCTGTGGGGGTGGGGAGGGGGGCGGTGGGGGCTGGGAGGAAATCTGTTGGGGTAGGCAGGGGGGATTGCCGGTTATGGAAGAAATTCCAGAGCTACCGGTGAGGCCAGAGAATGGGTCTCTGGAGAGGTGGGGAGAGCCCTGAGGGTAAGAGGAGTCCGTGCATCCTTTGCCTGCGTTTGGGGAAACGCAGGCAGTATGGGCAGGGTGGTCGCTGTAACCTTTCCTGGGCGCCAGAGGCAGCTCGAGGGTGAGGAAGGGGCGGAATCCTTTCCCGCAGGGCTGCGGAGACCCAGGAGGGAAGGGGATGTCGCTCTGACATTTTCCGAGGGGTGAGGTCGACCGGGCTGGAAGTTCAAGGAGGAAAGGAGGAGAAGAGGCCATGGGGGGAGGGGGGAGGGGAGCGAAAGGAAAAACGGGGAGGGAGGGGGAGAGGGAGGGAAGTGGAAGGTCGTGAGGGCCAAGCGAAAGGTAAGAGCGAGCCGGGGAACAAGAGTCGGTGGTGACATAACTGAAAGTGACGGTGGAGGGGATGACGTGACTAAGAGGGGCGGAGTCAGGAGGTTGGACGTAACAAGAGAAAGAGACGAAGACTTATGACGAAACAAAAGGGCGGGCAGAGGCAGTGACGTAACAGACATAAGCAGGAAGAGCCTAATGACGCTCTAAGAGCGGCGCTAAAAGAGCCTGAAGCGTTCTAGAGGGGTGGGAGCAGTGAACGCAACTGAGGGGAGCGCGAAATGGAAGGGCTGGAGAAGTCTCCCGAGGGGCGGCAGTCAGTGGCCGCCGTCACTGTTTCCTCGTGCGCCCCCAGCCGCACCTTACCCATTTCTTCTTATATCGATATCTTCGCGGGACAGTCGCGAAGTCCACACGCTGCAGCAGCTTCCGAACCCCTCTCAGCATCAGCGGAGCCATGTCAGCGTGCGCCGCCAGCTAATTCCGCCCGGAACCGCAGCAGGAGACCCGCGGGTTCCGGGAGGCGGCGCAAGCCACGCCTGAGGACGAGAGCGGGAAACAGGGAAGGAGTTACGTCTGATTCTCTTCCAGGGCTCCGCCCCTCTGACCCCGCCCCGCCAGGGGTCTCTGCAGCGTGCTGGACAGAGTAATCAGACCCCCGGAACGGTAATTGAACCTAGAAGCTTGAAGCAGTGCGAGGGACTCCGAAGAGGCCCCTAACCCAATTGGGGGGTTAAGGAGGATTGGGAGCTTGTGGTTGAGTTCTGAAAGAGTTAGCTAGGCAAAAGTGGACGGGAACGGCCTACTAGGCAGAAATTGCACGGGGAAAGATCCTGAGTTAGAAGAAATGAGACCAGACTTGTAAGCAGGGGCGGATTTGCCATGAAGACAATGAAGCTTAAATTTCAGGACCTGTTATTTACACAGCCCCTTTCAAGGCCTGGTATCTGGTTTTGTATTATTTTTCGTAAAGAGAGCCTCCCAAATTGTGCAAGCTTTAGGCCCCACAACACTTGACTCCACCAATAGGAATCCAGTGAAGAGGAGGGATATGACAGATAAGTGTTGTTTTTTTTTTAGATGATACCTAACAATTGATGACCTGAGTAGGTAAGAATAAAGCAGGGAGATTAAATGAGAGAAGATGACGGTCTGGATTTGTGTGATAGCAGTGAGGATGGAGAGAAGAGGATAGGTTCCACTTCTAATTAAGAGATAGAATTACAGGACTGATTGGCCCTATCTAAAATACTTTACCACCGGGCAGGCCCGGTGGCGCACTGCTATAGTGCGCAGCTTGGGAAGCGCGGTGGTGCTCCCGCCGAGGGTTCGGATCCCACATACAGACCGGTTCAGAGACTTCAGTATAGAACAGAGCTCCACTCTGAATACAGCAAGGACGGTGTGGGAATTTGTAGCCAGTGGCAGAGTGAGGGTGTCAGTGGATGGAAAATGATTAATAGAAACTTGATTAGACAAGTTATCAAAAGGACCACAGTATCTACTAAAGAGAAAAAGGGAGACTTTATTTTCCAGGAAAGAGAAAATCTTCAGATTGGGGAAATGCAGCCTCTGGGCAAACCAAAAGTATGAGGGAAGGGAGGAGCCAGGCGCTTACGCCTGGTGGGATCCGTTTCAGCTGGCGCAGAACAATAAATAAATAAATAAATAAAATACTTTACCACCAGTTAATAGCTGTCCTCTTACCCTGCTTTTATTCTTATAGCTTATTACCATATGATATATATTATCTTATAGTCTGCTAAATTATAACTTTCAAAAGGTTAAAACTATAACTCATGCAAATATAAAATGAACACATGCTGAAGATTTTATTCATCATCATAAACTGTAATGTTTGGGAGTATCTCTTCTACCAGATGGAAATCAATTACATCTCTACTGGACAAAATTCATTTACATTGGGCCGGCCTGTGGCTCATTCGGGAGAGTGCGGTGCTGATAACACCAAGGCCCCAGGTTCGGATCCCATATAGGGATGGCCAGTTCGCTCACTGGCTGAGCGTGGTGCTGACAACACCAAGTCGAGGGTTAAGATCCCCTTACCGGTCATCTTTTAAAAAAAAAAAAAATTTATTTACATTACTATGGATAGGAATCATTTGTGTTGCTTTTATTATTATTATTATTACTTTGCATTGCAAAATATATAATGCATTTTCATTATACAAGAATTATTTGTATTGCCATCAGTTTTCTACAAGTTAACCTCCACCTCTTCAAAGGTGTAAGATAGCCTAGTCAATGTAAAGTCAATCAAGGGTGTACCCCATCACTGCAATGAACGAACACCCAGTAATAATCTACCCATTTACAAGTTCTGGACAGTTTTTCTGGACATGTCTCCCTCACTGAAATGTAAGATTTAAAAGAGCAAGGATTTTGTTTAACTCATTGTTGAATTATCAACACCCAGAACTATATATGGTACATAGTTAGCTGTCAGCAAATATTTATTTGTTTTTGTTGGCTGGCCAATACCAGGTTCAGATCCCCCGGGAACGTGATGTTGTATGACTGTGCTCTAAGCAACTTAGCTAACTGGCCAACCTTAGCAAATATTGAATGAGTGAAATATGAGAAGTAAAGATGTAAGTTTTTTCAAGAATTTTCTACAGGGACCTAGCAGTTGTAAGGTGGAGGGAGGTATGTGTATAGAGAAAGGTGGTTTTTTTTAAGCTCATAGACATTTAATGAGGACCCACTGAAGAGCGACTGAATACACTAGAGAGGAGGTATCCCAGACACACCTGTTCTCAAAGGCTTATACCAGGGCCAGCCCGTGGCTCACTCGGGAGAGTGTGGTGCTGATAACACCAAGGCCACGGGTTCGGATCCTATATAGGGATGGCCAGTTAGCTCACTGGCTGAGCATGGTGCTGACAACACCAAGCCAAGAGTTGAGATCCCCTTACCAGTCATCTTTTAAAAAAAAAAAAAGGCTTATACCAAATATGGAGTGTCAGGACCCACAGCCACAACCTGGCCCTTCCAGCCCAGCCTGTTTACCTATCTATAAAATGGGGGAACAAAGGAAGGAGAGTTGGACTAGATCAGTTGTTGTCAAGCTTTTTTTTTTTTTGTAGCTGGCTGGTACAGAGGTCAAACCCTGGACTGTTCTTAAACTTTTTAGTGTCAGGACCCCTTAACTCTCTTAAAAATTATTGAGAAGCCCAAAAAGCTTTTATTCATCTATTTGTTTATCTATTAATCTCTATTAATATCACTGGATTAGGAATTAAAAGTGAGAAATTAAAAATATATATTTATTGGGCCGAGCCCGTGCCGCACTCGGGAGGGTGCGGCGCTGGGAGCGCGGCGGCGCTCCCGCCACGGGTTCGGATCCTATATAGGGATGACCGGTGCGCTCACAGCGCTCACTGGCTGAGTGCGGTGCGGCTGGTCTCAAAAAGGACAAAAAATATATATATATATACTTATTTATTTATTTATTTATTTATTTATTTATTTATTTGAAATAACAACATCAAATCCCCCTACGGGCCAGCTGCCAGGAAAAAAAATGACAAACCCATTATATATTAGCATAAATATCTTTAAGAAAAATAATTACATTTCTGAAAAGAAATTTAGAGTGTGGCATTGTTTTACAAATCTCTTGCAAATTAACAAGAGTGATTTACAGTGTGGTTTACAGGCTGGCCAGTTAGCTTGTTTGTTAGAGCGACACCTGGTAACACCAAGTTCAAGGGTTCAGATTCGGATTCCCATACCAGGTAGCCATCAAAAAAAAAGTGTGGCTTTAATAGGAAACAGCTGGATTCTCATAGTTTCTTCCTCGATCTGTTGCAATATGTTGTTCTAGTTGAAGTATATGAAGAAAATCCAGCCTTCGATAAGTAGTTGGAAAAGGGAGTAACATTTTAATAGCCTTCATAGATAACTATGAATATGTTTCTTTGATACTACACAAAATACAAGTGGTGGTTTACTTAAAGATTAGTGGCGGTGTGAAATCTGAAACCATGTCAAGAACTTTTCATACTCTTATTACGTTAAAATCCATTGGTCAATCCTGTACTTTTAGTGAATTTTTTTTTTTTTTTTTTTTTTGGTAGCTGGTCAGTACGGGGATTGGGTGAATCTTTTGCCATGCATAAGTTTGTAACATCATGCAGTGGTTATTTGGGAAATTATTGGTTCACTGAGTTATGCAGCTGTTCCAAATGTTTCACATTCATTATACAATATCAAAAAAATCACCTTTGTTAATATCACTAGTGATCTCTTCACAAAAGTCTTTAAATGTTAGAAAGTTTTTAAGCTGACAATGGTAGATACAAGTTTTTCAAAATCCTAATTTTTGCTTGAAAGCTTGAATTTTATCAGTGGCCACAAATACCATCAATAATTTTCCTTGAAGTGCCAGGCTCACTTTGTTCCTTTTTTAAGAAAGTGCTAGTATATTAAAATATAATTGATTTTTTTCTATTGATCTTGTATCCTGAGACCTTGCTAATAAATTCAGTTATCACTTTTGTTAACTTTTTTTGGAAACCTCTTCAGATATTCTATGCATATGGTCATGTCTTTTGTAAATAAAGATACTTTTACTTCTTTCCCATCTATATGCCTTTTTTTTTTTTTCCTTTGCTTTGATTCCACTGCCTGGGACTTCCAGTACACCATTGAATACAAGTGGCGGTAGTAGACATCCTCACCTTGTTCCCATTTTTAGGGGGAAAGCATTCAGTGTTTCACCATTATATATGATGTTATCTGTGGGGGGGGGTGTGGGGGTGTGTGTGGGGGGTGTGTGTGTGTGTCTTTGTAGATGTCCTTTACTAGGTTGAAGAAGTTCCTTTCTATTCGTAGTTTGCTGAGATTTTTTAAAATTTATTTATTTTAATTTAATTTATTTTTTTGCAGCTGGCCAGTACAGGGATCCAAACCCATGACCATGATGTTATAAGGTGCTGAGATTTTTTTTTTTTTTTTTTTTTAAAAGATGACCGGTAAGGGGATCTTAACCCTTGACTTGGTGTTGTCAGCACCACGCTCACCTAGTGAGCTAACCGGCCATCCCTATATGGGATCCAAACCCGTGGCCTTGGTGTTATTAGCATAAGGTGCTGAGATTTTTAAAAATCATGAATAGTTGTTGATCTTCTTCACATGCATTTTCTGCACTTATTGAGTTGATCACATGGCTTTTCTTCCATGTTCTGTTAATATGATCAGTCATATTGGCTGATTTTCAAATGATGAACCAAGTTTACATTCCTGTAAAAAAAAAAAAAACATAAATTCATGACATCTTTTTGCATATTGTTGGATTCTTGTGTCATGAAGGATGTTGGCCTGCAATATTCTTTCTCTTTTTGAAATGTCTTCGATATCAGAGTAATGTTGGCCTTATAAAATGAGTGTCCCTTCACTTTTGTTTTCTGAAAGAGTTTGTATAGGATTGGTATTATTTCTTCCTTAAATGATTGAGAGAATTCAACAGTAAAGCCATCTGGGTCTGGAGTTAGGTGTTTCCTTTCTTACCTTTTTTGCAGGGTACAGGGTGAGAAGGTAGGGAAGATTCTTAATTATTAGTTCAACTTCTTTAATTGATATAGGGCAGTGGTTCTCAACCAGAGGTGATTTTGCCCCTCCCCCAAGGGACATTTGGTACATCTGGAGATATTTTGGGTTGTTACCACTGGGTGGTCCTTCTGGCATCTAGTGGGTAGAGGCCAGGGTTGAATTTTCTAAGTCTTCTTGCATCAGTTTTGACAATTTGAGTCTTTTAAAGAATTTGTCCATTTTATCTAAATTGTTGATTGTCTTCACATGAAGTTGTTCAGAATATTCCATTATTATTCTTTTTATGTCCATAGTAGAGGGCAGCTGAACTACAGCCACAAGCCAAATTCAGCCTGCCGCCTGTTTTTGGAAATACTGTTTTATTTTAATACAGCCACACCCTTCATTTACATAATGCCTTTGGCTTGCTTACCTTTGCAATACAGTTGAATAGTTGCTCCAGAGACCATGTGACTGCAAAGCCAAACACGTTTACCTCCTGGATCTTTACAGAAAAAGGTTGCTGACCTCTGGTTTATAGGATCTGTAGTGATGTCCCTCTTTCTTTATGTTGTGGGGTGAACGCACAGAGGAATCCGAGGAATCCAAGACCGGTGTCAGTGTTGTAGTTTTATAGCTCTTTATTTTAGTGTTGCAGTGTTACAGCGCCTCTCTTTGCTTGCAAGCAAGGAAAGCACTAGGAGGAATAAACTACTAAACCAGTGTCTCCCAGAACAAAGGAAAAGGCTCCCTTATATAGCCTAAATTCCCACCCTTTCCCCTCCCAGGTTCCCATTCAGGTCCTCATGTAAATGAGGGATGCTGTCCTGCTAATTTGGATTGGTTGATTGTGGGACACAGTCCGTTGGTCACTTTAGGAGCCTAATTTGCCTCTGGCCCCTGGGAGCTTTGAGACTGCTGTTATCTCATAGAGGACGGGCCCAGGAAGCAAGCAGGCTAAATCACAGGGGCCAGAGTCTGCAGTGGAGCATAGAGTTTCTAACAGTTTTTTAAGTGGAAAAGGGAAAAGCTTAACAATTAGAAAATGCTTAGGGTTCCCTGTAACATTTACTGATGTTGGTAATTTGTGTCTTCTCTTTTCTGTTCTTTATCACACTGACTCGAGGTTTAACTATTTTACTGAACTTTTCAAAGAACCAGCTTTAGGTTTTGTTGGTTTTCTCCTTGTTACTTTTCTATTTCATTGCTCTTACCCTTATAATTTTCCTTTTTTTTACTTTCTTTCCACTTAATTAGTTCTTTTTATTGTTAGCTATCTTTTAAATAAAATTTTTAAATAAGATACAATACCTATTTTATATTCATATTATATATATATAACATAATATATATAATATATATATATATAATATTTTATATATAAATATTAATTTATAAAATATAATAAAAATAATAAATATTAATATATAAATATTAAATATAAAAATATATTATTTATTTATTTACTATTATTATTATTATTATTATCTTTTTTTTTTTGCAGCTGACCAGCACAGGGACCTAACCTTGGACCTCTGAACCCTTGACCTTGGTATTATAACACCATGCTCTAACACCAACTGAGGTAACTGGCCAATCCCAATACCTGTTATATTTACCATTTCTGGGACTGTTTATTCCTTTATGTAGATCCAAGTTTCCATTAGGTTTCCCCCCCCCCCCCCCGAAACACTTCCCTTACCATTTATTGTAGTCCAGGTCTGCTGCTGATGAATTCTCTCACCTTTTGTTTGAAAACAATTTTATTTTACTTTCATTAAGGATATTTTCACTAGGCATAGGGTCAAAATTTTCTTCTTTCAACACTTTAAAGATGCATTGTTTCTTATGAGAAGTGTGTAGTAAATTCTTATCTTTGTGCCTCTGTGTGTGAATGCATCTTTTTTCTCTCTAATCACTGATTTTCAGCGATTTGAGGATAATGTGACTTGATGTTATTTTCTTTGTGTTTATTCTGGTTTGGGTCTACTGAGCTTCTGGGATCTATGAGTTTATAATTTTCATCAAATTTGGAAAATTTTAGCCATTACTGCTCAAACATTTTTTCCTGCTTTCCTCTCAACCCCCTGTCCCTTTTTGGGCCACTTAATATTGTCCCATAACTTACTTTGACCTTGTTCATTATTTTTGGTGGATTTTTTTTCTCTGCTTCAGTTTTTAGTTTCTATTGCTATGTCTTCAAATACATTCCACTATAGTAGTTTTTTTTCCTTCTGTAGTGTCTAAACTTTTAATCCTGTCCAGTGAATTTTTAATTTGATGCTGTATTTTTAAGCTCCAGAAATTCCATCTGATTCATTTTTATACTTTTCACTTCTCTTCTCATTATGTTTATGATTACCTTTAAATCCTTGAGCATATTTGTAATAGCAGTTTCAGAGCCTTTGACTGCTATTTTATCATCTCAGACTTTGAGTCTGTTTCTAGTGATTATTTTTCTCCTGGTCACATTTACTTGCTTCTTTGCATGTTTAGCAGTATTTTATTCGGTGCTTGGTATTATGAAATTTACATTGTTGAATGCTGGATTTTATTGTCTTCCTTTAAAATGTTTTGGACTTTGTTCTGACAGGCAGTTAGGTTTTTTGTTAATAAGCTCAATCCTTTCAAGCTTCCTTTTTAAGATTTGTTAAGGCAAGTCTGGGGTAGCCTCTCTCTAAGGCTAGTTTAGCCCCATTGCTGAGTTGTTCACTTCTGGACTTGCTACCCAACGCTCCAGGTGTTCAAGTTCAACAGGAACTCCCCACGTTAGCTGGTCAAAACTCAAACATCTCCCAGCCTTCTGTTAACTTCGAGAATTGTTCAGTTTACAGCTACCCAGTAGTTCTTTGCCTGGCTTCATGGAGTTTTACCCTATTCATTTGCAGCTTAGTATTTAGCAAAATACTCAGCATCCTGTAAGCAGAATTCTAGAACAATGTCTCTGGGTAATTGCCTCCTTTTTATGATAAAACAGGTATAATAACAATTTACAAAACATTTACTAAAATCTGGGTGATGGGTTTAGGGATGTTCACTGTAAAATTTCAGCTTTGCAGTACATTTGAAATTTTAATAAAATGTTGGAAAATTA
The DNA here is from genome assembly GCF_000696425.1 of Galeopterus variegatus. Lineage (NCBI taxonomy): Eukaryota > Metazoa > Chordata > Mammalia > Dermoptera > Cynocephalidae > Galeopterus > Galeopterus variegatus. Next base: position 421,966 of record NW_007726353.1, on the reverse strand, counting down.
TCAGATTACATACAAATACAATGCCAAAATTTATAAAGGTATCTGTGAGATTATATGTCACTGTGAAATGGGTTCTAAGACAGTGTATTAGTCCATTTTTAACAAAATACTTGAAACTGGATGATCTGTAAAGGAAGACAAAATTTATTGCTTACAGTTTCTGAGGCTGGGAAGTCCAAAGGCCAGGGAACACAACTGGTAAAGGTCTTGGTGGTGGCAACAGAGATGGCAGGTATCATATTGCAAAAATGGCAGAGCAGAGAGCAGAGCAGAGAGCAGAACAGAGAGAGCAAGAGAGAGACAGATTCTCTTCTCTCTTCCTTTAAAACCCTCAGAACCATACCCTGACCACCATTTTTAATCTGTTCACTATGGCACAGTCCTACAATCTAATCACCTCTTCAAGACCCCACCTTTCAATTACCATAATAGGATTTCCCACCCTCTTAAGAGTCACAGTGGGGGCCAAGTTCCTAATACATAAAACTTGGGGGACACAATTCAAGCTTCAATGAGTTTTGGGGGGACATAATTCAATCCACTATAGTCAGAAGTGGCTGGGAAATGCTGGCCGTCCCTGTAGCTAGGACAATAGATTGACTTTGCCCCATTTTTATAAACATAATCCTTCAGATTCTCAGAAGTACCACAAGTTTATCTATGAAGGTTTCCTCAGTCTTGCTGGCTGTACTGAATATCAGCCTGCTGATTATTTCTGAAGTACAAGGCACTCATTTTTGGCATGGCTTACTTTCTATCTGTGTATAACCATTTGTACAAGTATATAGGTCTTTCTCATGTGCAACCAGAGGTTGCAAACTAGTAAGCCAAATCCAACCCATAGATATATTTTATTTGGCCTGTATACTTTCCAAAAGTTAGTTGACCACATTTAAAAATTGAGATATTTCAGGGCTGGCCCGGTGGTGCACTGCTACAGTGCACCGCTTGGGAGCACGGCGGCGCTCCTGCCGAGGGTTCAGATCCCACATACAGACCGGCCACTCACTGGCTGAGTGAGGTGCGGGCGCAACACCAAGGGTTGCAATCCCGTTGCCGGTCCCAGTCCGGTACGGGCGCGACACTGAGGGTTGCGATCTGTTGCCAGTCACGAAAAAAGACAAAAAGGAAAAAAAATTGAGATATTTCACATAAAACTTGGATTTCTGGCTCCTTGACAAGAGATCTGGCAACACCAGGTCTGCGTTCCTACATACAACAGTGGCTGGAGTAGAGAAGGTCCAATGCCTACAGGGCCTGCTTCTCTCAGTTACCATGCAGATGGTTGAGTTTGCAACTGCTAGACCTCCATTCTCTAATATGGTAACCACTAGCCACACGTGGCTACTTTAGTTTAATTAAAATTTAATTAAAATTAAATAAAATTTAAAATTCAGTACCTCAATTACATTAGCCACATTTCAAGTGCTCAATAGCCATATGTGGCTAGTGGCTAGCATATTATTGGACAGTACAGAAAACTGCCATCATCACAGAAAGTTCTGTTGGATAGTGCTGACCTAGCATGTCCTTGTCTTGCTAGGTGACTACACCAATTGTATGGCTACACTAATGCTAGAGCCTGGTTAGGGCAATTGTCAGAATCCTACTGAGGTGGCCAATTGTATTGCTAGGGCTAGGGCCCATAGACCCTTCAAATGCGTTGTACAGACTGGGCCACCAGACCTGTTACATGCAGGTCTATGAGTTAGGTAATTGGGAAAGATCCCGGGAGCTGTTGGCAGACAACACGAGCTCAGTCCTCAGCTTCCTCAGCGGTGGCAGTGGCTTACAGCAGATCCAGCAACAGCAGCAGTGGCAGCAGCATCCCCCTGACCCCCCACACCCCCGTGGGCCTCCCAGGGACAGGGGGGCCACCATGGATCAGAGCCATTATTCCTTTATACTTAAGTCTGATAACCCAGGATACCTGGGCGCACATACGCAATTACATTAGACAACCAAGGAACACCTGGGCACACGTGCATATTTACATCAAATGCTCAGGAAGATTTCAAACCCTCCGAGGGATCCAGACCATTTATCTTTACTTTCCCTACCATGCTCCCAATTGAAACAGGGAACATGTCCACTATCCCTTGGGCAACATATATTACTAGCAATACTGTGGAGCCTTATCCTGATTTACTGTTTTTATGGGAAAATTCTGACACAAGACATAGGAATGTGGAGAGCTCACATTCCTAGCTGTTGCTAAGTCTGAAGGCAGCCTCTATTATACACATTTGGGATTTTCTGAGGTTATTTTTAATAATTTCAAACTTTAACATTGATATGTTATTGACATCTAGTAGTAAGACTTCATTGAAGATTCAGCAAGTATCCCAATAATGTCCTTAATAACAAAAGGATTCAGCTCAGAATCACATGTTGCATTCAGTTACCTTAAGTCTCCTTCAGTCTGAAGCTTCTTCAGTCTTTCACAACCTTGACACAAGTGAAGATCTTATACAATGTCCAGTTTTGCAGAATGTCCCTTGTAAAGCTACACGACTACACCCGTTGTTGGGTTAAGGCAATAGCTACACTAATCAAATGGCTAGGCATTTCATAACTAGCCAAAATGTTTCATTATTTTAGTTACACTAAGTTTCCATTTGTATTGTCAAGGCTAGGGTTCACAGACTTTTCAAGCCTGTTGTACAGACTGGGTCACCAGACCCCTCACATGCAGGTCCACACTAGGTAAATGGGAAAGATCCTAGGAGCCACTGGCAGATGACACAAGCTCAGTCCTCAGCAGCAGCAGCAGCAGCAGCAGCGGCAGCAGCAGCAGCGGCGGCGGCGGCAGCCCCTCTGGGCATCCCGGGGGCGCTGGCAGCAATAGCCTCCAGCAGCAGTAGGGGCATCCTGAGGGCAGGGAGCCCTGTGGATCAGTACCACTCGCCCTTTATACTTAAGTCCATAACCCAGGACACCTGAGTGCCCATGCACAATTACATTAGACAATAACCAAGGAACACCTGCACACGCGTGCATATTTACATCAAATGCTCAGCAAGATTCTGAACATCTGTGGGGCCGTGACCATTTTCCTATATTTTCCCTACATCTTCTTCACCAAACTTTCAACTAATCCATTTATTTATATTAGTATGAATTAATGGATCCCTATTTTATTCAATGGAGTATAAACCAGTACTATCATCATATATTTCAAATTGTCAATGCTCAAATTGTCCCAGATTTGGCTGGTAGTTTTTGTGCACTTTTGACATGTCCCTATCCTTCTTTGAGCACTTCCTTCTTTCTGGAATAAAATGTTCCAGGCTTATCTTGTACTTTCCTTGTCTCAGCGCAGGAATCACTCATTTCTCCAAAGAATCCTAGTTCCCTTTATTAGACAATGAAGACCTATTGTGGGCAGAGCTAGAGAATATATGCATTCCTTACATGTTCGGAAAATATAGAAAAATGGTGGACGAATGCTGGAGAGCTGCCCAAGTTTGTGAGTAAATGGCAAACATATGCTGAGTTGGTTCAAATAATTTGGGAGCTGGTGATGCGGCAGTCCATGTTTAATGTGAACACTCGTGGCCCAGACGATGAAAGTTTTACAGGCAGCATGAGAGACATAGAAATAGAAGATAGCAGACAAGCAAAAGGAGTCTGAAAGGTGATTTTATCCCAAAGGGACCAAGCAAGACTAGCCATAAGCAGATGTGGCTTGACTTGCAGCAGGGGTTGATAGCAAGAAAATTGACTGGCAGCCAAATGTGGTCCTGTTTGCCTTGTGGCAGCAATTTCGCACTGAACAGCATTTCACTAAATGTCCAGAAACAGGTAGCAAAGTATGCTCAGTAGATTTAAAGGATTTTTTGGTTGCTCCCGAGGAGGTGGATGGAATGTTCCATTTCTATTAGGGAGCAGGTGAAGGTACTCATCTTTTGGGGGCAGGTGAGGACCAGAGGCCTCACGTTGAATGGGCAATACATTGGTCAAGGACAAATGTGCAGCATGTTTTGGCATTGGTGGATACAGGCACAGAATGTAGCCTGATATATGGCAATCCAGATAAGTTTCCAGGGACCATAGTTCATATAGATGGCTATGGAGAACATACTATTGAAGTCAAAGCTGTGTCACTGCCCTTGGGCATAGGACAAATGCCCCCTAGCGTGTATACTGTATATATATCCCCAGTAGCTGAATACCTCTTGGGTATGGGTGTCCTTTATGGTTTGCACCTGCAAACAACAATTGGAGAGTTTCAGCTGCGAATACAGACAGTAAAGCCTATGTTATGGGGATATGCTAAACATGACCCACAGGTGTTACCCAAGCCAAGATGTGTAGTTAACATAAAGCAGTATCGCCTACTGGGAGGACTTGCAGAGATAGGTGACACTATATTGGAGTTAGAGAAAGTTGGCATTATTTGTCTGGCTCATAGATCATTTAATGCTCCGGTATGGCCAGTGAAAAGGCCTGATGGTGGGCCGGCCCAGTGGCGCACTCGGTAGAGTGTGGTGCTTGGGAGTGCGGCGGCGCTCCCACCGAGGGTTCGGATCCCATATAGAGACCGGTCCGCTCACTGGTTGAGCGCGGTGCGGGCGCGACACCGAGGGTTGCGATCCCGTTACCGGTCACGAAAAAAGACAAAAAGGGGGAAAAAAAAAAAAAAGCCTGATGGTACCTGGAGAATGACTGTAGACTATTGAGAACTAAACAAAGTAGTGTCTCCTTTGCATGCAGACATGCCTTCAGTTCATGACTTGATGGATCAGCTGATGACTCAGCTGGGAACTTATCATTATGTACTGGACCTTACAAATGCTTTTTTCTCTATTCCAATCTTGGCTGACAGCCAAGACCAGTTTGACTTCATCTGGGAAGAGAGGCAGTGGACCTTTCAAGTATTGCCCCAAGGTTATCTGCATAGCCCAACCATCTGTCATGGTTTAGTGGCTGGGGACCTAGCCAAGCGGACTAGACCCAGCATGGTTACAAAGTTTCGCTACATTGATGATGTGTTACTAACCTCTGATTCTCTTGCAGATTTAACCCTGGCAGCTCCAACACTGCTAAGTCATTTGGAAAATGTGGGTGGGCTGTGAACACAGCCAAAGTGCAAGGACCTGGGCTGTCAGTCAAACTCTAAGGAGTGGTCTGTTCAGGTAAGAGGAGAGTCATCCCAGAAGCTATTATAGACAAGATACATGCATACCCTCGACCCCCAACTGTAGCTCAGCTACAGACATATTTAGTTCTGGGTTATTGGAGAGCTTTTGTACCCCACATGGCCCAAATGGGACATCCACTGTATGCATTAACAAAGAAAGGAGCCCCCTGGGATTGGACTGAGGAAGTAGAACAGGCTTACTGAGCTACAAAGAGGGCAATACAGCAAGTGCAGGCTTTACAAGTGGCTGACCCCACTAAGCCTTTTGAATTACATATAACCCAAGAAGGGTTAGGATGGGGTTTGTGGCAGAGACAAGACTGATTCCAAACACCTGTAGGATTCTGGTCTCAGCTCTGGAAGGGTGCTGAAGTGCATTATTCTCTAACAGAAAAAGTTAGCAGCTGTGTATTTTGCCTTGATGGCCACTGAAGCTATCACAGGATCTGCCAAAGTCCTAGTAAGGATGACATACCCCATACTAGATTGGCTGCCCACGTGGGCAACCAACCCTAAAATGGGCGTAGCTCAGACTCCCACTCTGTCTAAATGGGGAGCATATATAGAACAAAGAAGCACTGTGTCAAGGAGTCCTCTGTCCAAAGAGTTGCAAACTGTGCTAGGCCCAGTAGAGATTGTGGAGGAAACTTTGACACAACCCTTACCCATGGAGGTGGAGGCTACACCTTTCCATGAGGGACAGGGACCTATCACAGAGCATGCTTGGTATACAGATGGCTCTAGCATGGGATCCTCAGCATCATGGACAGCTCTTGCTGTCCAGCCCTTAACAGATACCATGTGGTATGAAAACAGAACAGGGCAAAGCAGTCAATAGGCTGAATTGAGAGCAATATGGATGGTGATAAAAAATGAGCCTGGACCATTAACTATCTGTACTGACAGCTCTGGGCTGTGTACAAAGGTTTAACCCATTGGACCACTACTTGGAAATATCAACGGTGAATGGTAGGCCACCAACCCCTGTGGGGACAAGCCATGTGGCAAGAGTTACAGGAATTGGGGCATGAGAAAGAAGTAACTCTTTTCCATGTCACAGGACACTTCCCCTTAGCCAGTCCAGGCAATGATGAAGCTGATGCCTTGGCTGAGGTAAGATGGCTGGAGAGAGCCCTAGCTGCTGATGTAGCCCAGTGGTTACATCGACAAATGCAGCATGCTGGCAGTAAAACCATGTGGATGGCAGCTCAAAGATGGGCCTTGCCTATAAAATGGGAAGATGTAGTGAATGCCTGTCGTGCTTGTCCAGTATGTGCTCAAGAGAGTCCACACCCCCAGCAGATGCCCCATACAGATGAGCAAATAACGTGAGGAAGGGTGCCCCTGACTCAATGGCAAGTGGACTTTGTTGGACCATTGCCAAGGTCAGAGAATTCCAGATACATCTTCACTGCTGTTGATAAGGCTACTGGTCTTCTGTTTGTATGGACTTGTAAGGCCGCAGACCAGGTAAACACTGTGAAGGCACTGAATAGCCTTACGGCCATCTATGGCCAGCCTGTAGACATAGTGATAATGGAACCCATTTTACTGGACATGAGGTTTAGAAGTGGGCTTCCCAGTTGTCTATTCAGTGGAAGTTACATATGCCATATCATCCCCAGGCAGCAGGAATGATTGAAAGGTACAATGTTCTTTTAAAAAAAGGTAATAAGGCTATCTGCCCAACCCCCATACCTGAAGTGGGGTGGATACGGCAGTTAAGGCTGACAGGATTCTCAATGAGAGACCCCCGCAAGGGTGGGTCCTCTCCAGTGGAAGCTCTGTTGCATAGGGCTGCAGCACCTATACAACTGCAAGTCACTACTAAAGATAAGCTTTTGAAGCCAGGATATGGCAAGAATGGAAATATTCTCTTACAGGGCCCAACCTGTTTGCAACAGGGATAGACAGTACAATGGTAATGGCCTTGGGGGTAAGGATTAGAAGAAGACTTGCGAGTTTCACCTTGGGTGACAAGTACCTGGCCTCCTTGAGTAAAGGTAACATGGCCTGGAACAGGTAAGCACTCTATTCCAAAGTGCACATTTGTATTATCATTATGGCCAATTATGAGTTCCCCTATACTGTTACATGTAGAACCTACAGATCCAACAGTGTTAGTGGATAAAGTATGGTATCATTAAACCACGTAAGATACCTATTCCTGCAACCATCCTTTCTCAAGATGGCAAACTGGCATGTATCTTACCAGAGGGGTGAGAACTTCCCCTATTGGTACCAATAACCCTTCTGTCCTTTAACCATAGTCTCCTGGCTACGGGCACCAGAGTCGACCGGGCACATACATAGTTCGTGTGACCAATGTGTCAGCTTACTGAATATGCACTGAACTTCCCATCAGTATGACTACAGGATTCCCATGGGAAATCATACCAATGATGACTACTAACCGGACGTGTGCAGCTAATAGTTGAAAGGATAGAACTACAGGACAAGCCTTAAGGCATATTTAACAGACAATAGGTTAAATAAATGTAAAGGTCATTTATCCTCACTAAGAGAACATTGCAGAAGATTCTGAACATGTAGATTGTATGGCGAGGGACCCTGAAGGGGTGGATTGTTGGGAAAATATAGAAAAATGGTCAGAGCCCCTCAGATGTTCAAAATCTTGCCAAGCATCTGATGTAGATTTGCACGTACGCCCAGGTGTTCCTTGTTATTGTCTAATGTGATTGCGTGTGTGCACCCAGGTGTTTTGGGTTACAGACTTAAGTATAAAAGGACTAATGGCTGATACATGACACTTCTTGGGACACTACGGGAAGCAACTAGGGTGGCTGCTCCTGGCTCTGAATAAAGCCTATTAATTTTTCACCCATGGCTCCCAGGACCTTTTCCTATTACCTATCTCGTAGATCTGCATGTGGAGGGTTTGTGACCCAGTCTGTACAACAGGCTTGAGGGGTCTGTGAGCCCTAGCCCTAGCTCTACACTACATATACACATACTGGCATCTTGTGTATTACTTATTTACTAAATGAATCTACCAATACCTAAATGCCACAGGGTTCATTTGTTTTTTTTTTTTTTTTTCCTTTCTGTATTTGTAACTCCATTTTCTAATTGCTAGCTCCCATTAACCCCAATATACTTACTTATTGGATCAACCATCCCTATATGTAACCAGTCTCCCATTGCCAGCCGCACCTATAAAGGTGCCCTCTTCACATCCTGCTTGGACGCCAGCATCACTCCCATACGACCCTACACCCTCCTCACTCCCCATTTAAAAAAAAATTTTTTTTAAAGAAAAGGACATTTGTTGGACACTAAAACCAAAAAACTGTCAAAAGATACTTTCGAGATTAGAGAAACTTTTGTATGGACTATGTATTTAATATTAAGAAATCACTGTTAATTTTAAGTATGATAAGGCATCATGGTATATAAAAAAGTCCTTACCACTAAGAGATACATACTTGCTAGGTGATGGGTATCTGGAGGTTAGTTATTATTCTATCCTTATATATGTTTGAAAATTTCAAACTAAAAAAATTTCTAAATTAAAAAAAAAGGACAGGAAGCAAGTTTGCAGCTCACAGGACTTTATTAAGATGGAATCACTGCTAATTACATAGAAGCTATTTGCCTAACCAAAAATCCATGAAGTTCACATGAACTTATAGTTATACAGATTGGAAACAAACGGCATGTTAAAAACCATAAGGAAATATCCTGATGCCCAGGTGATGAAGGCTGGGGTGAATGAATCTGCACATTTATTTCAAGCTGTTAAAGAGTTTGTGGGCCACCTAGAAGGGGAAAAGAAAAGGTGTCATCAATTGGCAACTTTAATGTCATGGCTTACGAGGTCCTCAATGACTGGGAACAGTACTGCCTATTTTCTCACCACTCCTTCTCACAACCCTACACAGCACTTAAGCCCTAGTGAATGCCCTTCAGTCTCGTGAATACTATCTCACTTCTATATGAAACTCTCTCCCACTTTTTTTAATCTTTTATTCTTCCTTTACAACTTAATTTTACATGTCATTTCCTGCAAGCCTTCTCTAAACAAGCCCCTATCCCCACACAAATCTGTCCCTCCTGTCTTCCCCCCAGAAACTTGTACCTCTCATCACAGTGATATTAATATTATATATATATATATAT